>NW_003852522.1:337812-342468 GCF_000181295.1 Otolemur garnettii
AAAATAAATAAATAAATAAATAAATAAATGGATGGTCCCAAGGATTACATTGTTTGAATGATTCTATTAACTTCAGGGTTTGGGGAGGAGGGGTGGAGGAGGGTTTTTTTTTTTAGAGACAAGAGTCTCACTTTATTGTCCTCAATAGAGTGCTGTGGTGTCACAGCTCACAGGAACCTCCAACTTAGGCTTAGGTGATTTTCTTGCCTCAGCCTCCTGTAACTTCAGGTTTTGTTTAAAAATTTTTTAAATTTTAAAATGTTTAAAGATTTTAATGTTTAAATGTTTAAAGATTTTAAGAGAAGCAGTGAGAGGAAGCAAAATAGATGGAACGAGGAGGGTAGGGGAGCCGAGTGGGGAAGGGGAACAGCTTGGGGGGTGGCAGTGGGGGAAGGGAACTGACAGCCACCAACAGGAAGCTCTGCAGTCCTGAGCTGGGAACACAGTGTGACACTTGGTGACATTTCTGTCACTTTGTTGCAGCTCTCAGTTTCTTCCCCATGTTGCAAAGGCTTCTGGGTACAGCAGGCTGGGTGGCGCTGAAGCCCTGTTAAGGCTAGGCTCAGTCTTGGGGGGGGCGGGGGGGCAGAGCAAGCATACACAATCCTTCCCTTGACTTGCAGGGGAGAAAGCGGGTTTAGGCTGGTTGCCTGGGTCAAAGTCTCCCCCAGCCTCAGTTTCCCCATCAGGGTCTCTTCTTGCCATGGGTTTTCTGGGTCCTGGGAAATAAGGCCACAGATGGCACTGCAGTCACAGCAAGTCCCAGAAAGAAGCAACGTGTTCCAAGCGCCAAAGACGCTAGTAAGAATAAATCCACCCGCTCCTGGAACACTCTGCTCATTAGATTGGGGTCTAATCTAATGAGTTTAGAGGAGCCCAGGAGTTGGAGGTTGCTGTGAGCAGTTTGGAGGTTTTTCAGAAAGTTAAACATAGATTACTCAGTGACCCAGTCATTTACTCCTCGGTACACACACCCGAGAGAACTGAAAGCAGAGCTGAAACAGATACTTTGTACACCCATGTTCATAGCAAGCACAACTCACAATTGCCATAAAAAGCAAATTTTTTATTCATCCATAAAAAGGAATGAAGCACTGATCCATGCTACAGCGAGCCTCACAAACATGATGCTGAGTGAAGGAAGCCAGACCCCAAAGGTCACATATTGTCTGATTCCATTTACATGAAATGTCCAGAATAGGCAAATTCACAAAGACAGAAAGCAGATTAGTGGTTGCCAGGGGCTGGGGGAGGGGGACTGGGAGGAGGGAGTGACTGCTAATGTGGATGGGGCTTCCTTTTGGGGTGAAGAAAATATTCTGGAACCAGATAGAGATGTTGGTTGCACAACATTGGGAATGTAATAAATGCTACTGAATTCTTTGCTTTATTTTTATTATTTCTTTTACACACTTCCCACTTCATGGAAGAATTATTCCCTTAAGAAAGGGTTCATTTTATTTTATGTGAATCTCGCCTCAGTAAAAGAAAAAAGAAATGGGCGGTGCCTGTGGCTCAGTGAGTAGGGCACTGGCCCCGTATACTGAGGGTGGCAGGTTCAAACCTGGTCCCAGACAAACTGGAACAAAAACAAACAAAAAAGAAAGAAATAAAAAGAAAAGAAAAGAAAAAAGAAATGAACAGGTCAACGTGGTATGCCCTAACCCTGCCCTGGGCATCTTGCCTGTCTCTACTGCTCTTGTGTGGCTCACAGAGTGTCCTTTAGTTAATCTTTCCACAGCCCTGAGATGAGGTAGGCATTTACTCTTCCGTTTACAGAGTTGGCAGTCATGCATTCACTCAACAAACACTTCATGCCAGATGCTGTTTTAGGCACTGGAAGATCCAGGTGTGAACATGCCAGACCAAAACTTCTGCCCCATGGGGCTGAGATTCAAGTGGAATATTGAAATAGGAACATTATGGAGAATGTTAGGACCATTAATCAGGCTAGCCAAGGAGGAGTGGGTGATAGGGGTTGCCAAACTAAACAGGGATGTGACAGAAGGACTTGCAGAGGAGGGGATATTGAGGAAAGACTTGAAGGAGTGAGGAAGGAGCCATGAGAAAGTCTGAGAAGGGTGTTCCAGGCTGAGGAAACAGCCATGCAAAGGCCCTGGGGCTGAGCCAAAGTAGGAGAAAAGAGGAGGGAGAAAGTGGGGGGGGGATTGTGTGCAGGATATCTGAATGTTCAATGCCTAGCAAGGCATGAAGTCTCACCAGCTAGCACACACCCACAGGCAGCTGCCCACTGGCCTTGTACCATGTCTATGTGTCATTGTCAGAGGAAGACACAGAAAGGTTGACTTGTGGATGCAGAGGGGATTTGCACCAGCTCTCCTGGTCCCTAACACAGGTCTGGCTTCTGTTAGATTGCCCCTATGTCCCTAGGAGGTTACTTCTGCTCCTTGGCCTTGTTCAGGACCTAAGTGGGTCCTTTCCTTTCTCCTTAATCTGTGATGTCCTCTGCTAAACACCAGGGGGCTGGGACCCACCATGGTGCCTGACCCTTTACCCCTCACCCCTCACCAGACCTGCCTGAACCTGCTCTAAGCCCCAGGTCTGATGCTTATAATCATGTACCAGGAAGGTCTAGGTGTCATTTCACAGGTGGGGAAACTGAGGCTAGAGTAGGGAAGGATTGCTCAGTGTCACACAGATGGGGACAGAGAGAGGGCTACCAGTGCACCCTATTGGCTCAGGGTGAGTTCCTGGGCCTGGACTCTGTCATCATTCACCTGGAACAGCTTGGTCACCTCCCCCTTGGCCTCCCTTCATAGGGTGTTTGTAAACACCTAAGTCAGGGCACTCTCTGACTCAAGAACCCTCCATCGCTTCCACCTCACTTAGAGCAAAAACCCCAAGTCCTCTCCACAGCCCACAAAGCTCAATACAATCTCTCCTGTTACCTCACCGCCCTCACTTCCTCCCACTCTCCCCTTGTCATTCACTCTCTCCCTCCACACTGGCCTCTTTTTCCTCGTCCTCCATCACCGCAGGCCACTCCCACTTTGGGGTCTTTGCACAGGCTGTTCCCTCTGACTACACTGACTACCCCAAACAACCACACATTCCCCGCCCCCGCCCCACTATTTTCTTTTAGGTCTTTGTTTAAATATCACCTCCTCATTGAGGCCATCAATGACTGCCCTTACCTTTCAAATTATAGCCGTGTCAACTTTTCCTTTTTCCCAATAGGCAACGTCCTTCTAAGTCAATGGGCAACTTCTGCTCTGGTGTCTCCTGTTCACTATACCTGCCTCCCTCATGCCTGCCCCAGTTTTGGCTATATACCCTGACTCCTCAACAGTGCCCGGCACACAGCTGGTGCTCAGTAATGGTGAAACAAATGAATGTCAAATCTGAGCTTACTACAGCTATATCTTTGTCACCTTTAAAGACCTCAGTTTTCTCTTTCACTTTTCATTTCTTTTTTTCTCTTTTCTTTTCTTTCTTTCTTTTTTTTTTTGAAACAGAGTCTATTTCTCCTTCAGTAGAGTGCCATGGTGTCACAGCTTACAGAAACCTCAAACTCTTGGGCTTAAGCAATTCTCTTGCCTCAGCCTTCCAAGTAGCTGGGACTACAGGCACCTGCCACAACGCCTGGCTATTTTTCAGTTGCAGTTATCGTTGTTGTTTAGCTGGCCCAGGCCAGTTTCGAACCTGCCAGCCTTGGTGTATGTGGCTGGCACCATAACCACTGTGCTACAGGCGCTGAGCCTCAGTTTTCATTTCTTTGCCTTTTCATCTCTCTCTTAAAAAATTTTTTTTTAAAACAAAAAGAGCAGTGTCTTTGATCCAGGGCTGGAATGGAGGGGTGAGACTATAGCTTGCAGGGTGCTGGGAGTCCTGGCTCAGCCCTGAGAGTGAACAACCCCTTACATTTGCACCTGGGTCTCTCCTCCTCCTAGTCCTACTCCCGGCTCTGAGCCTTCAACAGGCAGCAGCATGAACCAAATTTAATATCACCCTGCCCCCACCCCTATGAATATAGGTCCTTTTCCTGTCATTTTCTACTTATGGAAATGGCCCTCGTTTCCTTTTGTGGTGGAGGCATAAAAGTTTCATTCCAAATACATTCATTTAAGAATTTTTTAAAAAGGAAAAGCAAGTTGATTGAAGGAAAAATCTGTGGTCCGTGGAGATGCTCCAAGTGCTGGCGGTGGAGAGGAATGAATGACGTGTGTGAGCTTCAGATCAACTCCACATAGCAGGCGTGACGTTGCCTTAGCCAAAATTGTCCTCTGTGTGGTGCCAGGGGGAAAGAGGACCCTGTGGGCAAACAGTGTTGATTTTTCTGAGTGGTCCAATAAGGAAGCATTTTTCTCAGGGCATTTCCTGCCAGCACCCCCAGGCTGGCTCTTAGTGTGGGTCTTAGTGACAAAGATCAGTGGCAATCTGGCAATCCCTTTGTGGATATGCTGTTTCCATGACAGCTTCTGGTCCCCAAGCTTCTGTCCCAGACTAGGAGCCTGCCCTGGAGATCCTGCTAGCTGCCTGCCCACTCATGAAGCCAGGCAACCCCAGCATTGGCAAGAAAATCAATGCTCATGCCCTGAGCGTCCATTGAAAAAAAATCATCAAAATATCAGGCCATGGGCTCGGCGCCTATGGCTCAACTGGCTAAGGCACCAGCCACGTACACCTAAGGTGGTG
>NW_003852522.1:342730-351857 GCF_000181295.1 Otolemur garnettii
AATCCTTAGGGAAAGGCAAATCAAAATCACAATGAAACACAACCTCACACCCATTAGATGGCTACTATCCCCAAACCAGAAAATAATAAGTGTTGACAAGGAAGTGGAGAAATTTGAACCCTTGTGCAGTGTTGGTGAGAATGTAAAATGGTGCAGCCACTGTGGAAAACATAGGTTCTTCAAAAAAGAAAGAAAGAGAAGGGAGTGAAGGAAGGAAGGGAGTGAAGGAAGGAAGGAAATAAAAGAAAAAAGAAAGGAAACAGAATTACTATGTGATCTAGCAATTCTACTTCTGGGCATATCCCCAAAAGAACCGTAAACGAGGTTCAAAGAGATATGTATACAACCATATTCATAGCAACATTACTAAAAATAGCTGAAAGGGGTGGTGCCTGTGGCTCAGTGCATAGGGCACGGGCCCCACATACAGAGGGGTTCCTACCCAAAATGGCCAGGGTTAGTGGCAGGTGCCTGTGGTCCCAGCTACTTGGGAGGCTGAGGCAAGAGAATAGCCTAAGCCCAGGAGTTGGAGATTGCTGTGAGCTGTGATGCCACAGCACTCTACCGAGGGTGAGAATGTGAGACTCTCTCTTAAAAAAAAAAAAAAGCTAAGAGTCTAACATAATGGCGTTTCCACGGAGAGGTGAATGAGTAAACAACATGTGATATACATACACAATGGAATATTATTCAGCCTTAAAGAGGAAGGAAATGGTGACACATATAACATGAATGGAACTTGAGGGCATTATGCTAAGTTAAATAAGCCAATCATGAAAGCGCAAATACTATGTGGTTCCACTTACATGAAGTAACTGAATTAGTCAAATTCACAGAAACAGAAAGTAGGATGGTGGATGCCAGGGGCTGGGGGAGGGGATAATGGGGAGTTGTTTCGTGGGTACAGAGTTTCAGTTTTGCAAGATGAATAAGTTCTGGAGATGGATGGTGGTGATGGTAGAACAACAATGTGAATGCAGTAAGTGCCACCGAAGTGTGCACTTAAAATGGTTAAGATGATACATTTTATATTATGTGTATTTTATCACAGTTTTAAAATAATCCAGGCATAGACCATTAAAACAGAACTGAGGCAGGACTCCCTGGTCTGTGGGTCAGGGGTGATCAGTCCCTCCAAGGTGTCAATACCAATTATACCCCTGACCTCTCCAGGGGACACTGCAATGGTCATTGGAGCTCTTTTTCCTTCCTGGGAAAATGTAAGCAAGCATTGCTCTTCCCACTTGTGTGGCTACGTGACTTTCTATGATCAATGAAATGTGAGCAGTGTTGACACATATCACTTCTCAGTAGAAGCTTTTAAATACATCCAGCTATATTTGCTTTTCCTTCTGCTGTGGGAACCACCAATGGGCCACAGGTGGTCAGGTGAGAAGGGAAATCTCTGATGTTTTAAGCCCCTAGATTTGGGGTTAGCTTGTTATTGCAGCCGAACTGAGCCTGTCTGTCCTCACTCAGATGTAGCAGCAGAATCTGTTGGTCCTCCCTCACCCTGAGTCCTCTTCTGTGCATGCTATGGCTTCATACCCCAGGCCTGGAACTAGGTGCAGCAAGGTAGGCACTGGCCTCAGGAGCAAAATTTCAGGGGGTGTCAAAGAACTTGATAGCAGAAATGCTATTTTAATGTGCTTTATTTTAACTCAAGATTAATGCAAAACTCCATGATGAATAAAACAGCACAATACACATATTACTTAATTTATTTTTTTGAGATGAAGAGTCTTTCTACGCTGTCCAGGCTGGTCTCAAACTCCTGGGCTCAAGTGATTCTCTTGTCTCAGCCTCTAAGTAGCTGGGATTAAGATACCCCCACCACACCCCCAGCTAGTAAAATTTTAAATAAAAACAAGACCAATAACAGGGCTGTGCTGAAACATATGAGAGACTGCAGCAAAGGGAAAAATTCAATCTTTGTACTTCAGTCACCTCACTCTGATACTACTTCTGATCAACACCCCAATGTTCTGCCTGGGGATTTTCCCTGGCCTATGTGGCTATAGGAATGGATTTTGGCAGGGAGTTAACTTCCCTGGGAATAACCCTCTATCAGCTTTGGTGAATATATACCCCAGTTCCTTTGCCCCTCATGTAGAGTAACTCTTGGAAGTATATATCTTGGGAGGTCTCCAGAGGGGCTGAGTCTCAGTGGCCCACTGTGGCCATGTGCTCATTCATACTTTCTGGATTGACTGCATTACCTGCCCCCTATCACTTCCTTTCTTCCCTACTAGAACTTCCCAGGATCCTCCTCTCATGAAGTCCCTACACTCAAAGCTTTGTCTCAGGCTCTGCAGTGAGAGGCAGCCAGCTCAAGTATATTTATTATAATTTTTTTTTCAAAGTGGCAATATCTTTAACTCTTTCCCTTTCTAATTCCAGGCTAAACCTGTTGCACTTTTTATCTCTTGCTGTGTAACAAATTACCTCCAAAGTGAGGGACTTAAACAGCAAACTGTTATTAGCTCATGGTTTCTGTGGGTCAAGAATCAGGTCTGGCTTAGCTAAGTTCTTTATTTCAAAATCCTCTTCCAGGCTGTAGATGAGATGTTGGCTGGGGCTGCAGTCTCATCTGAAGGTTTGATTAGGGAATAATCCACTTCCAAGCACACTCACATATTGCTGGCAGGATTCTGTTCCTTACTGACTGTTGACTGAAGGTCAGCTACCCTCAGTTCCTTTCCATGTCAGCCCATCCATAGCACAGCTTGGAACATGGCAACTGGATACATCAGAGTGTGTGTGTGTGTGTGTGTGTGTGAGAGAGAGAGAGAGAGAGAGAAAGGAATTCAAGCAAGATGGAAGTCTGAATTATTTGTGACCTAATCTCAGAAGTGACATTCCATTACTTTGTCATGTTCTGTTTTTAGAAGCAAGTAGTCAGGGTCCAGCTTATGCTCAAGGGAAAGGACTCACAAAGATTGCAGATACTAGGAGGTGGGAATCTCAGGAGACTCATGGAGTCTGTCTCCTTTACCTGCTCCCAGTTTTCTCCTTCTGCCAGCTCAGTAGGGTTCAGGCTCCCAGTGAGGGATGCCCTTCTGGCCTCCACTCTTGCAGTCATCCTATCCACAAGGTCCTCTAATCTGGCTCCAGCTGGCTCATGTTGTTCCCTTACTCTGGACTGGCTTTGTTGGCCTTCTTTTCTTGGAAATTCAGTCCCACCATAGGGCCTTTGCACATGCTATTCCTTCTGCCAGGAATTCTCTGCCCCCAGATAACCACATGGCTCCCCCTCCAGGGACTCACAGCAGATGGAAATCTAGGTGCCAACTGGGGCTATAATCTCATCTGAAGACTTGATTGATGAAGGAGTTACTTGCTTCTGGCCTTAGCTCCAACATGAACTCCTTAAAGACATATTCTTAGTGTACTATAAAATTTAGCCCTGCACAGCCAGGCATGGTGACTCATGCCTGTAATTCCAGCACTGTGGGAGGCCAGGCAGGGAAGGCCCAGGAGTTTGAGACCAGGCTGGGTAACATGGAAAGACCTCATCTCAACAAAAAATTTAAAAATTAGCCAGGCATGATGGCATACACCTATGTGCCAGCTACTTGGGAGGCTGAGGCTGGAGGATCACTTAACCCCAGGAATTTGACTTTGCAGTGAGCTATGATCACATCCAGCCTCTGTCCCACAAAGAAAAAAACTAAGCCCTGCACAGTAAAGAGTTAACTCAGTGGGGAGGCTGGGCGCAGTGGCTCACACCTGTAATCCTAGCACTCTGGGCAGCCAAGGTGGGTGGATTGCCTGAACTCACAAGTTTGAGACCAGCCTGAGCCAGAGCAAGACCTCATCTCTAAAAATAGCTGGGTGCTATGTCAGGCATCTATAATCCCAGCTACTTGGGAGACTGAGGCAAGAGAATCTCTTGAGCTCAGGAGTTTGAGGTTGCTATGAGCTATGATGCCACATCACTCTACTAAAGGTGACAAAATGAGACTCTGTCTCAAAAAAAAAGAAAAGAGTTAATCAATGGACTTGGAGTACTCCAACCCTGCACATCCAAAGAAAGGTCTGTCTTTGGTGGAGCCAATAGCTCAGTAGGTAGGGTGCCAGCCACATACACTGAGGTTGGCAGATTCAAATCTGGCTCAGGCCACCTAAAACAATAATGACAACCACAACCAAAAAATAGCCGGGTGTTGTGGTGGGTGCCTGTAGTCCTAGCTACTTGGGAGGCTGAGGTAAGAGAATCAATTAAGCCCAAGAGTTTGAGGTTCCTGTGAGCTGTGATGCCATGACACTCTACCAAGGGTAACATAGTGAGACTCTGTCTCAAAAAAAAAAATTAAAAAAATATATATATACATATGTGTGTGTGTGTGTGTGTGTATACACATATATACATAAAGAAAGGTCTGTCTTCAAGGCAATCCCTTGCTCTGCTCCAGGGAGGTAATCTTTCAGCTCCTGGAGCATCCTACCTGATAAGAGCATCTGTATACCTGGGGGCCTGGGCCATATCAGATAGTCTGTGCTCGCAATGGTGGAGCTGTGGACCACATAGTATCAGCTTGATCTCTGGAGGGACAGGAGGCTGAGTAGCTAAGGTTAGTCACATGGGAGTTCTGTGCCTATGGGCCTTTTCTCCAATAAAATCCCTGGACCCCAAGGTTCAGGTGAACTTCCCTGCTTGGCAGTCACCATGTGTGTTGTTACACTTTGTTGCTGGGAGAATTAAGTGCTATTTGTATGGCTTCACTGGGAAAGGATAACCAGAAGGTATCACCTGGACTCTTCTCTTTTTCCTTTGCTATCTTTTTTAAGAGCTAGGGTCTTGCTATGTTGCCCAGGCTGGACTTGAAATCCTGGGCTTAAATGATCCTCTTGCCTCAGTCTCCCGAGTTGCTGGAACTACAGGCATGTGCCATTGCACTTAGCCTGTGCTGATTTTAATCTGTATCTTTCACTGTAATAAACCATAACTGGGAATATAACAGCTTTTCTAAGTTTTATGGGTTTTAGTGAATCATTGACACAGTGGTCTCAGGGATCCCTGACACAAAAACCCACCCCCAGCCACTATCTTATTTGCCTTCACTGTCCTTGTTACTGAATGGCCTGTTCTTGCTCATTTGCTATTCCTGCCTCTTTCTCTCCTCTGGATTGAAGGTTCTGGAAGGCCAGGACTTCATCTGTCACTCCCACGAGATGCAGTACAGGTTAGGAATCACGTCCAGGCTCTACTGCTTTCTGGCAGTGTGGCCCTCAGCAAGCTACATCACCTCTCTGTGTGACAACGCTCAGGTGAGCTGCCCTGTTGGCAAGGCAGCTCACCTGAGCCTTGGTGTCCAGGGTTTTTATTAGGGATCAGGCCCATAGGCATCTGCAAAATGAGGACATTCAGTCTTCCCTCATTGGGCCATCAGGAGATTGATGGGCTGATTAACTAATGCCTGGTAAGGTCTCTACAAGATTAGCTTCTAAGTATTGGTTACTCTGTCTCCTCAGTAGCTACAGCAAGGTCCCACCAGCCACTGCTCAGTAAAAAGTGAGTGAACTAAGGAGTCTCCTTGAGGACTTTGAGATGGAGAGACAGTGGCAGGTTAGGGGGTGACACAGGCTGTCCAGACAGTGGGGGAGGAGAGGGAGCCCAGAGGCCAGAGGATGAGAGGAGAGACACTAAGGCAGGCTGGACACCTGCCTGAGGCTCTAGCCACACACAGACCCTGCCAGCACTATTTGGAGCTGTCTGTCCCGCAAAGAGGTGAGCTGGTGCCTCTGTGGTTATCAAGGAGGATGCCTGGAGGGGAAGTAGAGCTGAGTAAAGAGGGAGAGGGCAGGCGAGGCCAAATCCCACAGGTCAGGGCTTTGAGGAGGAAATGTGTGGGAAGTCTGGAGAGAAGGAGGTCAGGGCAGCTGGAGCCAGGACAGTGGACACTGCCCAAAAAAAGACTGTGTCAGGCAGCAGCCAGTCTGCTGTGGCTTGGCCTGGGAGGGTATATCCTCCCTGTCTCCAGGTGCCCTGGAAATGCCACAGGACTGCCAGACATAGCTCTGCACCCTGCGGGAGAAAGGCAGTCCCCTCAGGGCCTCCAGCTTCCACATTTTCCCACACAAGGCTTGGGGGGTGATTGGGACTTATGAGTTCAGGACAAAGGAATCAGGAGCACATGGGCTTGATTCCCCAGGGAGAAGTTCTCGGAAATGAGACTAAGAAAGGGACAAAGGGGTTTGGGGTGGGGGGTGTTTTCTGGGAGGCTGGGAATTAGGAGGCAGAAGGTGCCTGGCTCTAAGCAGCCTCAGACTGCAGACACATCTCAGCAGGAGATGAGGGTCACTGTGGACCCATGTGCCACTAGGGCAACTCTTTCAGTTTCCTCCTCTTGGCCCAAATGCTTAGGTCAAAATACTTGGCACCATTTACATCTCTCTCCGTCTCTGTCCCTTTCTCTCTTTCTATTGCATCAGCAAATGCTGAGGGCTCTACTTTCAAAATCTATCTAGAGTCCACCAACTTTTCACCGACTCCATGGCCTTCATTTGGTCTAACCCCATTATCTCCTACTTAGTCCAGTGCAGTTGCCTCCGTCCTGATCCCCCAGCTCCTACCCTTGCTCAACCCCTACGTCAAGCTGTTCCCTCCTCTGCTCAATAACCCGCCATGGCTCCCATTTCACTCAGGGCAAAAGCCAATGTCCTTCTCATGACCCACGAGGCCCTGCATGGTCTTTCCTGTCACCTCTCTGTTCTCACCTCCTCTCTCTCTTCTCCTTGCTCATTCCCGTAAGCCTTTGCTGTCTTGGGCACTCTTTCACCTCAGGGCCTTTGCATGTGCTATTTCTGTAGCTCCACACTGGCTCCCTCTTAACCTCCTTTTGGTCAAATATTATTCAAATATTAGTTACCCAGAAAGACTTCCCTGGCCCTCAACTTAAATTTGCTCTTAGTCCTTTCCTACTTTATTTTCATTGATACTTATCTCCAACTGACATGCTATTGATTTTCATTCTTATTTTGTTACTTATTTAGAGATAGGGTCTTTCTCTGTTGTTTAGGCTTGAGTGCAGGGGTGTCATCAGAGTTCACTCTAGTCTTGAACTCTTGAGCTCAAGCAATCCTCTGCCTCAGCCCCCCAAGTAGTTGGGGCTACTGATGCACACCACCACACCTGGCTAATTTTTATTTTATTTTATTTTTTAGAGATGGAGTCTTGCTATGTTGCCCAGGCAAGCCTCAAACTTCTGGCCTCAAGTGATCCTCCCACCTTTACCTCCCAGAGTGCTGGGATTACAGACATAAGACAACACACCACGCAGGATTTTAGTACTTGAACTTATTTCATGCCTGTGTCCCTATGTTAGCCCCATGATTTTTTTTTTTTTTTTTTTTAGAGACAGAGTCTCACTTTGTTGCCCTTGGTAGAGGGCCGTGGTGTCACAGCTTACAGCAACCTCCAGCTCTTGGGCTTGGGCAATTTCTCTTGTCTCAGCCTCCCAAGGAGCTGGGACCACAGGTGCCTGCCACAATACCCGGCTATTTTTTGTTGCAATTTGGCTGGGGCCAGGTTTGAACTGGTCACCCTTGGTATATGGGGCTGGTGCCCTACTCACTGAGCCACAGGTGTAGCCCAAGCCCCATGATTTTTGTTTATTTCATTTTTCACTGTATCCCCAGGGTTTACAACACGATATGGCACTGTAGGTATTTGGTGATTCAATCCACTAGATAGTGACAAACCCATCTTCAGATCATTGGGGCAACATATTTATAGTTTTATTGACATGTAATTAACATAGCATATAATTCGCCAATTATAAATTTACAGCTAGATGAAAAAAAAAATTTTTTTTTTGAGACAGGAGCCTCAAGCTGTCCCCCTGGGTAGAGTGCCATGGCATTTCAGCTCACAGCAACCTCCAACTCCTGGGCTCAAGCGAGTCTCCTGCCTTAGCCTCCCAAGTAGCTGGGACCACAGTCGCCTACCACAACGCCTGGCTATTTTTTGGTTGCAGCCGTCATTGTTGTTTGGCAGACCCAGGCTGGATTTGAACCCGCCACCTTGGGTGTATGTGGCTGGTGCCTTAGCCACTTGAGCCACAGGCGCCGAGCCCAGCTAGATGAAATTAAATTTATGAAGTTGTGCAACTTACATAATCCAGTGTTTGGGAACTACTTTAATCACCCTGAAAGTTCCCTCATTTGCAGTTTATCTTGACTCCCATCCTCAGCCCCAGGTAACCACTGGTCTGCTCTCTGTCATAGCTTTGCCATTTCTAGAAATTTCACATAAATGAAATCGTATAATACATGATATTTTGTACCTGGCTTCTTGTATGAAAGATGCTATCTCTGAAGTTTATCTGTATTGCTGTGTTTATCAGTAGTCAGTTCCTTTTGATTTCATTGTATGAAAGGACTACGGTTGTTTATCCATTCACGTGCTGATGAACACTTGGTCTTCTCTACCTAAAGGAAGAGGCTGAAAATATGACTTAAAGAGTTTACTTGAGCCAAAGTGAGGACAGCTGCCTGGAAGACTCAGTCCCAAGGAACCTTGGATATAAATTCCATTCAGCCTTGGTTACAGGGTTTTTAAAGGCAAAAAAAAAAGAAGGAGGGGACAGGGAATGGACTGACACAAAGTTGTTCGTCAGGAATTTCATCATAGAAAAGAAATTACATTGATTAAAGTTTGGCTCCACATCATTAAGCTATAGAGTATGGGTCATAGTGTCCAGTATGGCATTATTAGGTTAATTCATAGCTATTTGTGGCAAAAGCAAGAATTTTTTTTTTTTTTAATCAAGGTCTCACTCTGTCACTCAGGTTGGAGTGCAGTGGTGTAATCACAGCTCCGTGCAATCTCCAACTCCTGGGCCCAAACCCTGCCTCAATCTCACAAGTAGTTGGGACTACAGGCACATGGCACCATGCCTAGCTAATTTTTCTGCTTTCTGTAGAGGTGGGGTCTTACTAGGTTGCCCAAGCTGGTCTCAAGCGATCCTCCCACCTCAGCCTCCCCCAGTGCTGGGATTACAACTGTCCCCCTGCACCCAGAAAATTTTTCTTTAGTGCCATGGCAGCGTCACACAGCTCACTGCAACCTCCAGCTCTTGGGCTTAGGTGATTCTCTTGCCTCAGCCTCCCAAGTAGCTGGGAC
>NW_003852522.1:352893-365600 GCF_000181295.1 Otolemur garnettii
CACAGCTCACAGCAACCTCAAACTCTTGGGCTTAAGTAATTCTCTTGCCTCAGCTTCCCAAGTAGCTGGGACCACAGGTGCCTGCCACAAAGCCTGGCTATTGGTCTCTGTCTTGCTAAGGCTGGTCTTGAACTTCTGAGCTCAAGCAGTCCACCTGCCTTGGGCTCCCGGAATGCTCGGATTACAGGTGAGCCACTGCTCCCGGCCCTAGTTTTTCTATTTTTAGTAGAGACGGACTCTCGCTCTTGCTCAGGCTAGGTGTTGAACTTTTTAAGAAACCACCAGATTGTTTTCCAACGTGGCCAAACCATTGTACATTCCCACCAGGAGCTGCTGAAGGTCCCAGTTCCTCTGCAGTTTCACTGACATGAGATATTGTCAGCCCTTCTCAATCCTGGCTCCTCTAATAGACGTATGAAGTGCTACCTCCTTGTAGTTGTAATTTGAATTTCTCTAACGACTAATGATGTTGAACGTCTTTTCATATGCTTATTTGCCATCCAAATATCATCTTTGGTGAAGCATCTGTTCAAATCTTTTACCCATATTTAAACTGGGATTTTTTTTTTTTTGCCTTCCTATTGTTGAGTTCTGGATATAGTCTTATATAAAGAGTTCTTATTTTGAGAATTCTTTATATATTCTAGATACAAGTTCTTTCAGACATATGATTTGACAATATTTTTCCCTATTTTGTGGCTTGTCTTCTCGTTTTCTTTACGTCTCTCTCTTTTTTTTTTTTAGACAAAGTCTTATTTTGTCGCCCTGGGTAGAGTGCTGTGGCATCACAGCTCACAACAACCTCCAACTCTTGGGCTCAAGCAATTCTCCTGTCTCAGCCTCCCGAGTAGCTGGGACCATAGGTGTCCGCCACAACGCCTGGCTATTTTTTGTTGCAATTCTCATTGCTGTTTTAGCTGGCCGGGGCTGGGTTCGAACCTGCCACCCTCAGTGTATGGGGGTGGTGCCCTACCCGCTGAGCTACAGGAGCTGCCCCTTCTTTATGTCTTTTGGAGACAAAAAGGTTTTCATTTTGGTGAAGTCCAATTGCATTGTTTTTTCCTTTTATGGATTAGGATTTTGGTGACAGATAGATCTTGGCCTAACTGAAGGTCTGAAAGATTTTTTTTTTCTTATGTTTTCTCTTAGAGGTTTTATAGTTTTAAAACTCTGGGTACAACAGTATGCACCTGCTGCCCCAGCTACTCAGGAGGCCGAGGCAGGAGGATGCTTCAGTCCAGGGATTTTGGTTCAGTCTGGACAGGTTAGCAAAACTCTATCTCTAAAAAAAATTATACTTTTAGTTTATATGTTTAGGTCTATCATCTATTTACAATTTCTTGGGGATCATTTTGAGATAGGGTCTAATTTCTTTAATTTCTTTTTGCATGTATATATCCTATTATGAGGAAAATTTAAAGGGGCTTACTTCTGTTTCTAGTAAAATGAGCCCTTGGCTCAAGTTTCCTTACCTATATTAATGATTTTTCCACTAAGGCCAGGGCAGGGCTGGAGGAGTGAAGTGACCACCATGGAGACTCCCCAAACAGGATGTTGCTCAACCGTTGCTGAAATACAACCTCGAGGGTCCTTATCAGTGCTCTGACCACAGCTCTGAGCAAACTCAGCTGCACGAGGCCTGCTGCCACCCTCATCTTTCTTTCAGCTTCAGGTTTGGGCAGGGGCCTTGTTACCCAAACAGAGCAAGGTGACAGCAAGGCCCGATCAACCCCTGTGCCTCCTCTGAGGGGGAAGTCCCTTGTCTCTGAAGCCTCTCCCAATTGCGCCTGCCTCTTGGTGACCCAGTGTCCCTTTTGGCAACCCCTGCAGCCACTAATCTAGAGAGGGTGAAACACAAACACTCCTGGCAGCCCTGCCACCTGTGTCCAGGTGGGGGTGGAGACTCTTTGCCTCCTGTGAAGGGGATCTCTAGGGGTGGATCAATTTTCCTGGCCTCTTGCCCCACCTGTGTTTCTCCCTATAATTTTTTTGTTTTTGAGTTGTTGGAAAAGTCAACAAAGTGAGAGAATAGTAGCAAGCTGCACTGTTAGCACCTGAGTCAAGTCAGGTCCTATCCTTCCCCTCCCCAGAACCCTATGGCTTCCACTTTTTTTTTTTAAAGAGACAGGGTCTTGTTTTGTTGACCAAGTGAGGGTAAAGTGGTGCAATCATAGCTCACTGCAGTCTTGAACTCCTGTGCTCAAATGATCCTCCGGAGTAGCTGGGACTACAGGCATACACCACCATGCTTAGGTAATTTTTATTTTTATTTTTATTTTTATAGAGACAGGTTCTCTCTGTGTTGCCCAGGCTGGTCTCAAACTCCTGGCCTCAGACTCCCAAGTAGCTGGGATTACAGGTGTGAGCCACCACCCCCAGCCACTTTCTAAGACTGTAATTCATAAATTTACTTTGCACAGTCAGCCCCTTGAGGGCCGTAAGGGCAGGGACTTTTCTGTCTTGCTCGCTGCTGTATCTCCAGGTCCTAAAATAGGGCCAGATGCATAGCAGGTGCTCAATAAATGTTTGTTGAAGGAATTGTCACTTTCTGTTCCATTCTTTGTCCACTTAGGTCTGATAGGGCCAGGCCCACCTCCATCATTAAGAGTGGTCCTTTGACCCATTCCCAGCCCATAGACCCTCTGTTCTTTCTCGTCACTGTAATTGGTTCCTAAATGACATGTGACCCAAGTCTGTCTTATGAGAGGGAGGCCTGAGATTTTTTACTAGCACTGTTGGCAAAGAGGCATTCTCATTTTTCTCTCCAGTTTCTTGGCAGATAAAATATAAGCCATGGATTAATGAGGTCACTTTATCCCCATGGGAAATGACTGCCTGAGAACAAAGCTCTCTAGAAGAAAATTTGGTTGAGGAGGGAGATTATTTTGTTTGAGCTCCTGGATCCAGCTGTGCCTGAAGCCAACATACTTAGGCAGTTTCCAGCTATATGAACCAATATATTAGCTTGGCACCCATAGTGTAGTGGTTACAGCACCGGCCACATGCACACAGGCTGATGGGTTCGAACCCAGCCTGGGCCAGCTAAACAACAATGACAACTGCAACAACAAAAAATAGCCAGGCACCTACAGGCACCTGTAGTCCTAGCTACTTGGCAGGCTGAGGGAAGAGAATTGCTTAAGGCCAAGAGTTTGAGGTTGCTGTGAGCTGTGATGCCACAGCACTCTACCGAGGGCAACATAGTGAGACTCTATCTAAAAATAAATAAATAAATTTAAAAAATAATAGCCACTATGTTATTATTTTTCCTCAGCCAGTTTGGGTTTGGATTGTCACTTACAGCTGAAACAGTCCTAACCAATTACCCTCTTCTTTGTTCCTTTCCTTCCTTCCTTTCTTTCTCCTTCTCTCCTTTCTCTCCCTCCTTCCTTCTCTCTTTTATTTAATTCTTACTAATATCCTGGCCTGAACCATCACCCCTTCTAACATAGCTAAATCAAAACTGTATTCCACCCTCTCCAGGCCAACCTCTCCCTTACTCAGTGTACAAGAACTCTGCCAAATGTGGGTGCAAATTATGGCTCCCCACTGAAGGGCTATGTGTACTCAGTAAGTGACTTTACCTCTCTGGGCACCCATTTCCCTATCTGTGAAATGGGGGCATAACTGGTTGCTCATTTTCCCCAAATCTATGTCCCCTCTAACCTCTTCTGGTTGGGCTGGGCGTGGTGGCCAATGGCTGGGAGGCCACATTGGGAGGATTGCTTGAACTCAGGAGTTCAAGACCAGCCTGAGCAAGAGTGAGACTCCATCTCTAAAAACAGCAAGGCACTGTGGCAAGTGCCAGAAATTCCGGCTACTTGGGAGGCTGAGGCAAGAGAATCACTTAAGCCTAAGAGTTTGAGGTTATTGTGAGCCTTGATGCCACAGCACTCAATCCCAGGGCAACTGAGTAAGACTCTGTCTCAAAATAAATAAATAAATAAACAAACAAATAAATGAATAAAATAACCTCTTCTGGTTGACCAGTCACTTGAGATTTGCTCTGACTTGCTCTGCTCTGACTGGCTCTGAGTTTTGCTCAGCATCCCCAAGTCTACTCCTTAGCCTGTGGGAGAAGGTGTCAACTCACCCTGGCCTCCAAGGCCACCATAGGGAGCACCCAGAACTCTGAGGAAGCTTCTTTTGTTATTCCCATTATACAGATGAGGAAACTGAGCTCCAGGTCACCTAGTCAGGATATAAACAAGGAAATTTATATAAGAGAGGTAAAAGTGATAAGCTGGAGAATTCCCAGGTAGGAATGGTTCTCAGGAAGACAGAGTGATCAGGGAAGGCTCCCTGAGGAGGTGACATTCCAGGAGGAAATCTTCCCAAACACAGTACCATGGGGGAAAGGAGTAAGCCAGGCAGGGGGAATGCAAGGACCAATGGTCTGAGTTGGAACCAGCAGGGCATGCTCCTAGCATGGCAAAGGAGTTGAAGGAACTAAGGAGGACGAGGGCAGGGAGGTGAGCAGGTCCTAATACCACATTGCTCCAAGCTCAGGCTGTTACCTTGGTGCCCTCCTGGGTTTCTTTTCTGAGAGCAGTCTTCTTTCCCTGCTCACTCTTCTTGGATCATTGTACTTTGCCCTCATTTAACAGTTGAGGAATCTGAGGTCACAGGCAGGAGCCCCCAAGCCTGGAACCATCAACTCCAGCTTCCCCAGACTCTGCTGCCTCTCCAGTGGGACAGAATTCTAGGACCCCTTAGCCAGCTTGGACTTGAGGTCCTTAAGACCAGCCCTTGGCCACTTATTCCAGGAAGTCTTCCTATGTTGCTCTGCTTGGGGACCCCTGTCCCCTGAATTCATCCCTTGCACCTGCCAGGCCCCGCCGGTGAGTTCTCTGAGGGAAGACTGGTGGGTTCCCATCTTCCTACCCCTGCCCCTGCCCAGCCTGCCATGCCCCTCCTTGCAGAAAAGTCACCTATGGCTCAGTGAGTAGGGTGCCAGCCCCATATACTGAGGGTGGCGGGTTCAAAGTCAGCTCTGGCTGAACTGCAACAACAACAAAAAATAGCTGGGCATTTTGGCGGGCACCTATAGTCCCAGCTACTTGGGAGGCTAAGGCAAAAGAATTGCCTAAGCCCAAGAGCTGGAGGTTGCTGTGGGCTATGATGCCAGGGTACTCTATCAAGGGTGATAAAGTGAGACTCTGTCTCAAAAAAAAAGGAGGGAGCTTCTGGAAGGGAAATATTTTGGTTCTCAGAAGGCGCAGGAATTGCCTGATTCCCAACCGATTAGGGGTAATTAACCCTTCGCAAGGCAGTAATTAAGTCAGTGCCTCTGAAACCATAATTAGAAGCTACAAGAAACTCCACCCCTCCCCAAGAGCCAGGCAGCCCTTGGGAGCTGAGGCCAGGCTATGGGGACCTGGCATGCCCCTTCTGCCCCAGCTGGGACACAGGACAGGGCTGTGCTCCCTTCCTGATACTGAGCAAGACCCATAGTTTCCCTTGCAGCCCTCTCAAGGCAGGGACCTAAGGATCAGTGGTCATGGAACCTGATCACTTCCCTGCAGAGTCAGGGGGGTTGTCAGGTGACACAAGGGGACTTTGCTTATTTTTTTCCCCAGACAAAGTCTCACCCTGTCACCCTCAGTAGAGTGCCATGGCGTCACAGCTCACAGCAACCTCCAACTCTTGGGCTTAGGTGATTCTCTTGCCTCTGCCTCCTGAGTAGCTGGGACTACAGGCACCCACCACAACGCCAGGCTATTTTTTATTGCAGTTTGCCCGGGGACTTTGCTCTTGTGAGGGATGAAGGTAAGAGAACTGGACTGGGCTGAGGGTTAAAGGTGTGGGCTGGTGACAACCTCTGAGGGCTTTTCTCTGGCAGAGAGGAGCTGAAGCAGAGATCCCAGCCCCCAAAAGAGGATGAAGATGCCAAGGACACAGGCTGACCACAGGGATGATGGGGGTAGTCCTGCAATGTCAGAAAACACAAGAGACACCTTTTGGTGAGGGGGCTAACTGCAGACCCCCCAGGCTGACAAAAGTGTCAACAGACCCTTGGGCCTCTTCTATCCCTAGTGTCAAGAAGCCAAACCCAAGTTTGGGTCCTGGGAGTTCAATTGTCTTTGTGGGTCCTCAGTTCCTCCAGGAAGACAAACAAGGATCCAGGAGTGAGCTGTATTTTGGCTTCCGAATTGGAGCCAGCGTGGCCACAGGCAATGGGAGACTGGGGGATAGACAGTGTGTATGGGCTGGGGGGCTTCTCTCTGTGGGCAACACCACACCTGCAAGGAAGACGCAGCTGGGTAGTGGTGGAGGGCTTCTCCTGAAGGGAGAGTGAGAGATCAGATTTGTCACACAAACGGGCCTCTATCTCTCAGCTGTGACCCCATCACCTCCTTTCCTTTTGTCCAAAAACAGCCCCAGCTGTTTTCTGCCCCAGACCCTTTGCACCTGACTGTGCCCTCTGCTAGAAAGCCTTGCTCAGGTCTTGGCATGGCTGGGGCTTTATCCTTGTCAGGCTTCAGGGCAAGGGTCACCTATGCAGCCGGGCCTCCCCTCCAACCTTATCCAGAGAAGCTCCAACTCCTCCATACACTGGCTTAGTTACATCCTTCTGTATACTTTCTACTTCAGAATTCTCACGACAACCAGCAATCGTTTCAAGGGTTGTTGCCTCCTCCTGGTTGTCTTACCGGAGTTCCTGAGCTCCAGAAGGGCAGGGAGATTTATTGGTTCTGCTGCTTCTGTGTCCTCTGAATCCAAAACAGAGCAAATACACAGTAAGTGCTCAATAAATGTTCGCTGAATGAATAAATGGACAAGTTCTAGCTGGGAGATGATAAATGGGGAAAGCAGGATGCGGGGCAATTTAACAAGCGGGAGCTGTTTCCAAAACTAACTGGAGGGCTCCAGGCGCCCTGGATGGGAAGGTGAGGACCGTGATCCACGTCCCCAGGAGTGCACGCAACTCCCCATGGCGGCCCACAGGTGGCGCTCGCTCCCCGCGCTGCAGCGGCGGGAAGCGGAGGTGGGAAAAACCCAGCGTTGAGTCCCCACCTCCGTCCGCCTCCTAGGGTCAGTCTCTGGCCTGTATTTAGACGCTAAGCACTGGGATCCTGCTTTGGGTCCCAATTCCTGGCTGAAAAGATTTTTGGTCAAATGGGCAGGGGAGTCTGAGAGGCGTGGGGATGGTGGACTTCGTGGTGCGCGGAGCTGAGCGCTCCGTCCCTCTGTACACACATTCCTGCTTCCCCCCAAACTACTTAAGTAACTTCGTGCCTGGGGGTAGAGGACAGCGCTCATCCTGTCGCTGTCCTGCCTTAACTTTATACAGGCTGGAGCTGTGCGCTCGGTGGTCTGTGGGCCTTTGGTTCACATTTGTGGAACAATGAAAGGATAAATCCCCTTTTTGCAGATAGGGAAACTGAGGCTCAGAGAGACGATATGGCTTTCCTAGTGCCACAAAGCCAGAAAGGGTTAGGCTGGGATTGGAGATACAAGGCCTATCTGACTCCAGTCAGTGCGTTAAAAAAGAAAATCTCTCTATCTGACAATGTGAATGTTACTTTTTAAAAAATTATTATTGTTATCGCTCAATATTTCATTGCAGCAACATTGTTATTGTTATTAAAAAATAAATAAAAATGATTCATATGTAATCATGAAAAAAGAAATCTCTCTGGGAAGCTAAAGCCCTCCCTGACCCTCCTTATCTCAGCCCTGAGATGGTGGTGGGGAGAGTCCCCTGCTGGCCTGCTTTCTCTACCTTAAAAAAATTTTTTTTTTTTTAAGATGGGGTCTCCTGGGGTTAGACACCTGTAATTCTAACACCTTAGGAGGCTGAGGTGGGTGGATTGCTTGAGCTCAGGAGTAGGAGAGCCTAAGCAAGAGAGAGACCCCATTGCTACTAAAAATAGAAAAATTAGCTGAGGCAAGAGGATCTCTTCAGCTCAAGAGTTTGAGGTTGCTGTGAGCTATGATACGACAGCATTCTACCTAGGGTAACAGAGTAAAGACTCTGTCTCAAAAAATAAAATAAAATAAAGGCGTCTCACTCTGCTACCCAGACTGGAGTGCTGTGGTAGAATTATAGCTCACTGCAGCCTTGAATTCCTGGGCTCAACAGATCTTTTTCAGTAGCTGGGAATATGAGACTACAGGCATGACATTAACTTGTCCAGCCAATTTTTGTTGTTGTTGTATACTCAGGGTCTCATTGTGTTGCCCAGGCTGGTCTTGAACTCCTGGCCTCAAGGGATCCTCCCACCTTGACCTCCCAAAGTACTGAGAATACTGGCCATCTATGCTTTCACACGTGTGTCTACTACACATCCATAAGGGCATGGATTTCTAGCTTGGTCACTGGGCATAAATTTCCTCTCTAGGCCTAAGTTTCCTCATCTGTAACATGGGCTTGATAATCACTGAACCACCTTCCAGGTGTCTGTGAGGAATGAATAAGTTATTCACATGAAAGGCTCTTTGAGCAGAGCCTGGGATGTAGGTGACACTCAGAATGTGCAAGTCCCCTCTGGTGGTCTATACATCCTGGTGGGTAGAACAGCAGGCTCAAATTTTCGTAGTTCTGGGACTTGGGGCACAATATGTGTGTGTGTGTGTGGCCTGAAGCTGCCTGTGCACCCTGAGTGTTTGTGTTTGACTCATGTACTTGCACTCATATGTTTCCATGTGAGGTTCAGTGATTCCGGTAGACCAGGCTCTTGACATTAGAGGCCAGATCATTCTTTGCTGTGAGAGACTGTTCTGTGCCTTGTAGGATGCTGAGCAGCATCTCTGACCTCATTCCACTAGATGCCAGTAAGTAATCCCATCCCCAGTTGTTGTTTTTTTTTTAATTTTTATTTTTGAGAGAGAGTCTCACTCTGTTGCTCAGAACTAGAGTGCCATGGCATCTCTACAGCTTACAGAAACCTTAAACTCTTGGGCTCAAGTGATCCTCCTGTGTTAGCCTCCAGAGTGGCTGGGAATACAGGGGCCCAGCTAATTTTTCTAAGATTGCAGAGATGGGGGGTCTCACTATTGCTCAGGCTGGTTTTGAACTCCTGGCCTCAAGCAGTCCTCCCACCTAAGCCTCCCAAGGTGTTAGGATTACAGGTGTGAGCCAACCACACCTGTTCCTATACCCATCTTACAACCAGAAATATCTCCAGACATTACCAAATGTCCTCTGGGGATGGAGTCTCCCTCTTTGGGACTTGCAGCTGTACACTTCTAGGGTGTGTGCATATTCTACTCCTGTGTGGTTCTACTTCTCTTTGGATCTTGGTTTGGCTTCCCCCAAACACAGACCCTTGATACAAGGATTGCAGGGCAAGTGGTTTATTTGTGGAACAAACATAAGAAACCTGGGGGGGAGGGTAATAGGGAGGGGAGAAGGAATGTCAAACAGGTTGTTACTATGGACACCTGAGGATTTGGTCTTCTGGGGCTCTCTGGGTGGCTACAGACCAGGCATGTCCTGGGAGGAGAAGCTGGCATATTTATCCATCACTCCCTTCCATCTCTGGCTCTAGGGCTGCTGTTGGGGTCATTAATTCCTTCCACTTCTGGCTGCAGGCCACGTTCATTGATGTGCTTGGGGCCAGATGTGGCCGGGGCCTGGTCCATCTCTGCAAAGGTTTCTCTGCCTTTTTGCATGGCTGTTCCTGGGGGTCTCTTTGGGCTGCGTGAGCCAGGCTGTGTGAGCCCACCGCGATGTCTGCAGCCGGCTGTGTGTATATTTGGTGTGACAGTGTGTGTTTATCTGCTGTGCATGTGTTTGCGTCTGTATTTATCTGGCGCGAGTGTGCTTGTCTTTGTTTTCCCTTCTGCTCTGTCTCCACGAATGTGGGGGAAACTTCTGTTTTTAATCAGGGGCCAGGGAACTGTCTTATTTCTACATTAGCAACTGTGCTATTAATGAGGACGATTGGAAGTGATTTTTCATGCCTGCTCCAAGGTCAGAATCAAGGTGCCTTGCCCTGGAACCCTCCCAAAGGGAGCAGCAAAGTCCTGCTTACTGCTTATGTACCAAGAGGGAAACTGAGGCACAAGTCAGTGGATGGCAGTCAGGGAAAGAGCTCCCTTTGGAAACATGTGCAAGGTATTTTACATGCATAAATGCTGGATTCTTCCCCAAGCCTATTAGGTATAAAGGTAGGAATTCTTCTCAGTTTCTTTTTCTTTCTTTCTTTCTCTTTTTTTATGAGACAGAGTCTTACCGTGTTGCCCTCGGTAGAGTGCCGTGGTATCATAGCTCAGAGCAACCTCAAACTCCTGGGTTCAAGCAATCCTCTCTCCTCAGCCTCCCAAGTAGCTGGGACTACGGGCACCCACCACAGCGCCCTGCCATTTTTTTTGTTGCAGTTGTCATTGTCATTTGGCTGGCCTGGGCTGGGTTCAAACCCACACCTTCAAGTGTATGTGGCTGGCGCCATAACCACTGTGCTACAGGAGCTGAACCATCTCAGTTTCCTGAGGAAACGGAGGCTCAGTCTGGGACCCAGAGCTTACGTGGAATCCAGAAGCTCTCCAGTCTGCAAAGCCCATGCCTTTATTCCTTTCAAATGGCAACCACTCCTGAAGTTCTGCAGGGCTGTATGTCCTCACCAGTGCCCCAGTTTCCCCTTCTGGTCACCATGTGTTCTTCCCTGCTGGCTCTGGGGAGACCAGCTCTTGGGCGCCTGAACAATCCCTGTTGCTTGGCAGGGTGCCGGGTTTCTCGTACTTTCCTCCTGAGGATGCTCCAGGCCCAGGGGCCTGGCTAACTCTGTGAACACAGATATTAATTAGCATTAATTAATGACCCCCTGCTTAATGAGAGCGGTTCCAGCGGATCCTCAAGCTCTGAAAGAAGCTGGTGCATGGCAGTTGGAGCCCTTAGTCCTGGCACAGACCAAGAGCAGGCCCCTCGGGTGGCTTTACTTGGAAGGTCTTTTTCTTTTTCTTTTTTTTTTTTTTATGGAGACAGAGTCTCACTTTGTCACCCTCACTTTGCCGTTGGTGTCACAGCTCACAGGAATCTCAAACTCTTGGGCTCAAGCGATTCTCTTGCTTCAGCCTCCCAAGTAGCTGGGACTACAGATGCCTGTCACAACACATAGCTGTTTTTAGACAGGGGGTCTGGCTCTTGCTCAGGGTGGTTCCCACTCCTGAGCTCAAACAATCTCCCCCCCTCGGCCTTCCAGAGTGAAAATCACTTCTGACTGTGAGGATTACAGGCATAAGCCACCTCACCCGACCTATTTGGATGCTCTTAAACCGGTCAGGGCTTTTCCCTGGCCCAAGCCTGGGAGTTCCCTGCAGTCTCTATGTCTGTCTCCTTGTGGCTGCAAACAGCATTTGGGATGGAGGAGACCCTCACTCCACTGGCCAGAAGGTGGAGCCCATGGGCCCTCAAAGGGGTGCATGGCTAGTAAAGGAGGCTGAATTCTCCTTCTGACACCCACTTGACCTTAGGCAACTTGCTTACCCTCTTCTGGCTTCTATTTCCTCATCTATAACATGAGGGCAATTTCCACTTTGCAGGATTGTTGGATTAAATGAATGACGATGTGTATTTCATGTCAGTAACCAGTGGTTAAGGACTCAGTTGGGGGCAGGGATCAGCTCTGCAGCTTACCAGCTGTGTGACCTGCAAATAGAGACACAAAACTGGGTATCAGTTTTCCTGTCTTCAAAATGGGGCTATAAGAGTATGAGATTCATGAAATTGTTGCAAAAAATTAAATAAAATAATGCTCATAAGATGGCTACCACCGTGCTGGACGTGTCCATCATGTACAATGAATATTGGCTTCAGTTAAGGAGGGAAAAGAAACAATTATGATTCCACAAAAGCCTGTAGGTATGGGGTTCAAAGCAGGAACCCAATAAAGGTTTACTTTTATCACATAAAGGAACTAACACTGTACTTAAAATTGGTCTCTTGAGCATTATTACAGGTTGAGTTGTGTCGCCCCCCTCAACCTCCAAGAGACATGTTGAGACCCTAACCCCTGGTACCTGTGAATGTGAATGTATTTGGAAACTGTGTCTTTGTAAATGAAATTAGCTAAGTTAGAATGAGGCCACACACTGAATTAGGGTGGGCCTTAAATCCAATATTCCTGGTGTCTTTATTATTAAAGAAGAGGAAATAATACGGAGAGAGAAGCACACACAGACCCGGGGAAGAACACCCAAAAGGCAGAGGAGGTAGAGATTGTAGAGATGCACCTACAACCCAAGGAAGGCCAAGGATGGCTGGAGCCATGAGAAGCCAGGAGAAAGGAGCCTGGAATGGATGCTCTTTCACATCTTCCAGAAGGAACCAACCCTTTTGACACCTTGATTTTGGACTTCTGGCCTTCTGAACTGTGAGAAAATAAATTGCTGCTTTTAGTCACCCAATTTGCAGGCCTTTGTTATATCAGCCCCAGAAAATACAGACATCTCCTATTTCACAGCAACATTACATACAGTGCTATAGTTGATTTCCATCTTCTGCTCATGGACACATTTGTTGTCTCTATTTTGCTTGGTCACAAACACGCCTGCCAAAAACATCCTGGCTCCCATTTCCATGCATGAGAATGGTTACTCCTTGCAGCCAGCCACCCAGAAGGAGAACTGATGGTAGATGTTTTGTGCACTTCACTTTTCTTTTCTTTTCTTTTCTTTCTTTTTTTTTTTGAGACAGAGTCTCACTATGTCTCCCTCAGTGGAGTGCTGTGGTGTCACAGCTCACTGCAACCTCCAGCTCTTGG
>NW_003852522.1:366505-373776 GCF_000181295.1 Otolemur garnettii
GCGGGCCCGGGCTGGGGATTCGAACCCGCCACCTTAGGTGTATGTGGCTGGCGCCTTAGCCGCTTGAGCCACAGGCGCTGAGCCAAGGAAATGGTGTTTTCAACTGCAATGAGAAAACTGAAGAGACTTTCTTAAGCCATCCATTGGATGTTGAGTCCCTTGGTGAGATGTGGTTTCTCTGAATCTTGAAGAAGCTAGGAGATCAGGAAAAGCTTGATTTGGAAAGTAATCCTAGGATGCTCTGATAGAGGAGAGAGGGAGTGGGGAAGGGAAGGGAGGGTGGCCAGTGAAAGGTGTGGTTTATGAGTCCATTTCCACTGTGGACACCTCAATCCAGTTGGGGGCTGCTGAAACACCAGGGGTAACAGTCCCTCAGAGTTTTCCCACCAAAAGGTGAGAAAGCCGGGGGTATTTACCCCCCAACTCCCATCTGCCACTGGGCAAGGGTTGCTCCAACACAGTGTTCCACCACCCAGCAACAAGGGCCTGTCCTCAGTGGCCGGCTGTTAGAAGCTATGGGGTCACTATGCCCAGGACTGCTCCTGGGACACAGGTGGGTGTTGGTATTCTGAAGAAGAGACAGGTGGTAAACAGAACAAGTAAATCATAAAGGAGGTTCGAATGGGGTGAGTGTTGGGGAGAAATTAGGATGGGTAAAAATAAGGTGAAGAGGCTGTAGGTGAAGTTTTCTAACACCAAACTTGTCACCCTATAGGTGAATAATAAATGGAAAGAAGGGGAGGGAGAGGGAGAGAGAGGAGGGAGAGGAGAGAGAGAGAAGAGAGAATGCTGGGGCACCCGCTCCAGAACGGAGGGAGGGAGTCGCTGGTAATGATGCTGAAAAGTAATCGGCCCTTCTCTCTGGGAGGCGGTGAAAGTCTAATTAGAATGAAAATGTGGTTTAATGAGGATGAAAACTGTAATTGTGCTGGGCAGCACCGTCCAGAAGTACCTCTTCCCCGTGGGGCACCTTGCAATTCTCCAAGGGACTGGGCATGAAAAATCAGGAGGGGGCATTGTTGGAGCTTCAGTTTCCCCATAAAGAGGCCTCCTGCTGGCACTCTGGGAGGCTGAGACAGGTGGATTGCTGGAGGTCAGGAGTTCAAGACCAACCTGAACAAGAGCTAGACCCTGTCTCTGAAAACTAGTCTGGCCTTGTGGCGGGCACCTGTAGTCTCAGCTATTCAGGAGGCTGAGACAAGAGGATCACACTTAAGCCTAGGAGTTAGAGGTTGCTGTGAGCTATGATGTCCCAGCACTCTACCAAGGGCCATATAGTGAGAGTCTGTCTCAAAAAAAAGAGGTCTCCTGGAAGGCAGTAGGTAAGAAGCCTGTGTAGAGCCCAGCCTGCTATGGGAGCAGTTCCAGGACCAGATGCCTGGGGCCATCTATATAATAATGACATCCATACAGTAACACAGCCAACAGTGGGCCCAAATCAGTAATGTCACTTACTGAATACCTGCTGTGTACGTGGCATTGTTCTAACTCAGGTAATCCTTAAAATTATCCTTATTTTACAGATGGGGATATGGAGACCAAGAGAAACTAGGCACCCTGGTAGAAATATGTTAAAGAGGGGATAGCAAAGGTGAGATCCAGCACCAAGCAGCTTCCTTTTGCATTAGGTAGGTGGGTGCTGAGGGTGGTTTCCAGCCATCACGTCCAGGGGGTCCCATCCCTCCCTGCCTCCTCCTTGCCCAGTTTCTGGATGATTTCGGTACCACTCTCTCCTCTCTTTGGTGCTCTCTCTACTACTCTCTCTCTACTGAAGGAGGTGGGTGTGGCACAGTGGGCGTGGCTTGTGGCACAGTGGGCATGGTTGGATTGACCAACTCCTCTTACTAGTAGACTGCAGAACTGGGACACAAAGCTGGGACACTAAGCCAGGTCTCTGAACTCTCAGGCCTGAGTTTTTTTGCTATGGAAAACTAAGAGGTTCTTCAAGTGTTGATTTGGATAAGACTGAGGTTTCTTAGACCTCAGCATCTCTGCTTTTATTTTTGGAGGCATCACCAATGAAATGCAGCCTATAGTAAGGCCTTGTCAGAAAGAAACATTCATTAGTGCCAGGGTGGGGATGATGGTGGTGGTAATAAAAGTACATGTATCTGGAGTCCCAGGTCAAGGGACAGGAGACTGCCACATATGGCATACAAAGCATTATGAGCTTTAATATACAAAAAGCACTTGTGAATCAATATGAAAAAAAAGACAAACATCCCAAGTGTGAAACTGGCACAGGGCATGAATAGAAAGTTCACAAAAGGAGATAAAAACTTAATAAAAGCATTAAGATGTTCAACTTGACCATTTATCAGCCAAAGAATCACTTTTATTTGTCAAGTTTACCAACGTGTGTGAAATTTTAGGAATGCACTGTTAGGCATGGTCGTGGTAGTGTAAACTGACACAACTTTCCTGGGAGCATCCTAGATATTAGTATTAAATCTTTAACTGTGTAAACTCTCTGATTCAGCAAGTTTACCTGGAGGAACTTATTTCAGGAAGGTAATCAGTCAAATAGGCAAAGAATTATAAGGAACAATGTAGAGTGGTTAAGAACCCTGAAGTCAGCCAGGGCAAAACCTTTGTTCTCTCTCCTTTAGGCAGTGTGACCTCAGTCACATGACTCTATGTCACAGGGCCCTGATTTTCTCATTGGTATAGGTCTAAATATTTGTCTCCCTCCCAAATATATATATATGTGTGTGTGTGTGTGTGTGTGTGTGTGTATAATCCCCAATGCAATAGTACTAAGAAGCAGGGCCTTTGGGAGGTGATTAGGTCGTGAAGGCAGAGCCCTCATCAATGGCATTAATGTCCTTATAAAAGAGGCTTGAGGGAGCCCGTTTACTCCATCTTACTAATATCAACAAGATGCCATCTGTGAGGAATGGGTTTCACCAGACACTGAATCTGCCAGTACCTTGACCTTGGACTTTCCAGCCTCCAGAACTGTGAGCAATATATTTCTATTGTTATAAGTTAGCCAGTCTGTGGTAATTTATTTTAGCAGCTCAGATGGACTGTGATGGTATGTGTCATCCTAAGGTGAGAAAAATAAAACAAGAAGTCATCTTTACTATGGAAAGCACATCATAGGGAAGGGGGCCTCCCTCAGGGAAGAGGATTAGAGAAATCCTTGAATTTACTGATGATCAATAATGACCAATGTGTACTGGGCATTTTGCCATGGGCCAGGAGCAGGTTAAATATTTTTAAGGTGTCAGATCTTGGTATTTCATCCACAGCTCTATCCATGGCACATGGATAGTGCTGACCAAATTTTTGACGCATGAATGAGTAAATCAATGGGTGAATGAATAAATGACTCTGTCACCCAACCCTGAGACCCAGGACCACTGGGATCAACTTTTGCCTTTGTCTTTCCATTTTCCTGGAATAGACTTCTTAATGGTTTTCTCATAATATCTGCTCAATAAACATTTGTTGAATAAATGGATGGTACCTGTCCCCCATTATGAATGATGAAGTCGAAGCTCACAAGTTCCAAAAGTGTCAACAACCAGGGCACTGTCTTTCCCCCCTAGTACTGTGTCCGGTGCTGTGATGTGTCCCCTGAATCCCCAAGTCTGTTTGCAAGTAGACCAGCTGCCAAGAGAGCCCCTGGAGAGGATGGCAGCAATGCATTCCAGTTTAATGGCCACTACTGCGTTCTTCTCCAAGGGGCTCAGAGAGGGAGTTCAACATGCCAGGGCTCAAAGCAGATAAATGGGACATGGTGTACATAGTGAGTTGAATGGCTCCTCCTCCCCCCGAAAAGATAAGTCCAAATCCTAACCCTTGGAACCTGTGAATGTGACCTTATTTGGAAAAAAAAAGATCTTTGCAGATGTAGATAAGTGAATATTCTTGAGATGAGATCATCCTGGATTAAATAAATGGACCTTAAATCCAATGACAAGCATCGTTATAAGAGAAAGAGAGAAAACACAAATGCACACAGAGAAGAAGGCTGTACTGAGACAGAGACTGGAGTGATACAGGCCCAAACCAACAAATGCCTGAAGCCACCAAAAGCTGGAAGTGGCAAGGTAAGATCCTCCCCTAGAGCCTTGGAGGGAGCATGGCCCTGTCCACACCTTGATTTTGGACTTCCGGCTTCCCCAGTTGTGAGAAAGTAAGTTTCAGTTTTGTTTTGTTTTTTGCCATGGCTGGGTTTGAACCCACCACGGCTAGTATATGGGGCCAGTGCCCTACACCTTTGAGCCACAGGTGCCACCTGTTTCAGTTGTTTTTAAATTACCCAGTTTGTGATACTTGGTTACAGCAGCCCCAGAAAACCAATAGGATCCATTCTCCCACACATTTTCCCATAAATATGGCCAACTGTATATAAAAGTCAAAAGAACTGGGCAATGAACACCCAATCCATGGGATCTACACTTAATATTTGGCTGTATCTGTCCAGCTTTCCAGCCATCCATCCTCCTCACTTTTGGGGGGTAGCAGGGCTGGATTTGGACCCACCACCTCTGGTATATGGGGCCAGCACCCTACTCCTTTGAGCCACAGGCGCTGCCCAACCACCTCACTTTTTTTACTTAATTTTTTTAAATTTCAAATTAATATGAGGGTACAGACGATTAGGTTACACTGTTTGCATTTGTTAGGTAGAGTGCGTGTTGTAATTGTGCCTCTATCCCAGGAGGTGTGCCATACACCATCCACCTCATTTTTAAATGTATTTTCCCTGACTCTCCCTCTTTTATCTTAATGCAGGAAGCAAAGCAATCTTTTGTTTATTTTTTTTTTATTATTTTATTATTATTTTTGAAACAGGGTCTCACTCTTGCCTAAGGTACAGTACATGATGTCATCATAGTTCACTGCAGCCTCAAACTCCTGGACTCAATCCAACCTCCTACCTCAGTCTCCCAGTAGCTGGGATGCCACCACATCCAGCTAATTTTCCTTCCTTCCGTCCTTCCTTCCTTCCGTCCTTCCTCCCTCCCTCCCTTCCCTCCCTCCCTCCCTCCCTTCCTCTCTCCATCCCTTCCTTCCTTATTCAGGCCCCTCTGAAACTCTTGATCTCAAGTGATCCTCCCGCCTTGATCTCCCAAAGTGTTAGGATTACAGGTGTGAGCTAACGCCCCAGTCTTATATTTTACTTTCTGAGACAAATTCTCTCTTTGTCTCTGTCACTCGGGCTGGAATGCAGTGGTCCAATCACAGCTCACAACAACGTCAAACCCCGGGGCTCAAGCGATCCTCCTGCCACAGCCTTCCAGGTAGCTGGGCCTACAAGTGCACGTCAATACGCCGGTCCTGGTTCCTCTTGGATGAAGGAAATGTGGGCTCAGACAGGCCCACGACGGTCCACCCTCGGGGACACGGCTGCCTAGATGCCCCTCTCCACCCTCCAGGACAAGGGGACTCTGAGCGGCTGGGACTTTGGGCCTAAAAAAGGAGGGGCGTGCGGAGAGGGCGACTAGAGCCAGGCGTAAGGCTGCTGAGAAGGAAGCTCCACCCGGCCATCGTCCCCTCCCCGGGGCTGGGCTGGCGGGAAGGGGCCGGGCTGCCCGGCAAGCAGGGACGGAGCCGGGGTGTCTGCTATCGACCGCACGGGCCGCGGTAGGGAAGCTTTTAGGTCCACCGCGCGTCCCGGCAGGGGGGCGGAGGGCGGAGGGCGAGGCTCCCCCTCTTATAAAGGGGGGAGGCCGTGGGGTTTTCACCCATTAGCAAGGCCCAAAGATTCAGCCTCCGAACTGAGTCCAGAATCCTGTCAACACTCACCTCACCTCAGCTTACTTTCCCTGGGACTTTATTGAGGAATAATTTACATACGCCGGACGCCCGCCATACTTGAACATTTCCCTTCAAAATGCCCGGAAGTAGCACTCGCCTTCTCATGTTGTCCTCCCTCTCTTTCTCTTTCTCCCCACCCTCCACCATGGGGTCTCACTCTTTCTCTGTCTCCTGGGATGGAGTCAGAGATCATAGCTCACAAGATCATAGCTCACTGCAGCCCGGGCTGGTGTGACCTTCCTACCTCAGATTCCAGAGTACCTGGGACTACAAGGCACACATCCTTGCACTTAGCTAATTTTTCTATTTTTTGTAGAGTCAGGGTGTCTCTGCATTGCCAGGCTGTTCTGCAACTCTTGGCCTCAAACAATCCTCCTGCCTGGGCCTTCCAAAGATTGCAGGTGTGAACCACCACACCCAGTTAACTTTTTAACTTTTTTTGAGAGATGGGGTCTTGCTATGTTCCCCAGGCTGATCTCAAACTCCTGATTTCAAGAAAACCCCTGCCTTGCCCTCTGAAAGTACTAGGATTAGAGGTGTGGGTCACTGCTATGGGGCCACTATTCTGATTTCCATCATTCTAGTTTAGTTTAGTCTTTTGGAGAATTTCAGACAAGTAGAATCACACATACGGTCTCTTTTGTCTGGCTTTTTCTACTCAGCATCATGCATCCTGAGATTTATCCATGTTGCAGGAATCGGTAGTTTTTTCTTTTTTGTTACTGAGGAGTGTTTGGTGGTGTGGATGGACCTTAATTTGTTAATCTGGTCCTTTGTTAGTGGACCCTTTTGTTGTTGCCAAATTTTTTTGCCATAGCAAATAAAGCTGCTATGAATATTTGCCAACAAGTCTTTGTGTGGAGATATATATATATATATATATATTCATTTCTCTTAGGTAAGTACCTACCAATGGAATTTCTGGGGTCAATAGCAAATGTATATAGCTTTATTTGAAAAACTGGCCAACTGTTGAAAGTGGTCGTACCATTTCACACACCATCCAGCAGTAGATGAGAGTTCTGGTTTGTCCACTTCTTGGTAACACTCCCCTAAAGGGCGGAGGCCTCGCGGGTTTCTTCCAGGCCTCACCTGTCCAGAGGTGGGTGTGGCCCAGATCACTGGAGTCACCTCCTCCTCAACAACTGTTTCTGCCCTGCACCCTAAAGTTCTTCCTTTCCTCAGAAACTAGATATATGTTTTGTCTTTAATGCTTCCTTTTTTATTTTGTAAAATATTTATACACATACAAACATAGATAAAATAGTATAGATAGCCCATATTGGCTGAGTGCAGTGACTCACGCTTATAAACCCAGAGCTTTCAGAGGCTGAGATGGGAGGATTGCTTGAGGCCAGGAGTTTGAGACCAGCCTGAGAAACATAGCAAGACCCTGTCTCAAAAAAACAAGTTTTAAAAATTAGCTACATCTGGCTCAGTGCCTGTGGCTCAAGCGGCTAAGGCGCCAGCCACATACACCTAAGGTGGCAGGTTCGAAT
>NW_003852522.1:373983-378597 GCF_000181295.1 Otolemur garnettii
AAAAAATAAAAAATAATAAAATAAAAATTAGCTACATCTTTAAAAATTACAGGTGTGTCCCTGTGGTCCCAACTACTTGGGAGGCTGAGGTCAGAGGATCACTCAAGCCCAGGAGTTCAAGGTTGCAGTGAATTATGATCATTGCACCACTACACTCCAACTTGAGTGACAGAGAGTGCCCTTTTCTCTTAAGAACAAACAAACCCCAACTATGACTTCTGTCTTGCTTTTGCTAGCAGTCTCACTTGCTCTGATGAAGTCAGTGGCCATGTTCTGAGACGCCCTAAGAAGAGGCCCATGTGACAAGGAACTGAGAGTCTTCAGCCAACAGCCATGGAGGAAGTGAATTCTGCCAACAGCCATGTACATGAGCTTGGAAGCAGGTCCTTCCCAGTCGAACCTTGAGATGAACATAGACCCAGTAGATGTCCTGAGTACAGCTTTGTGAGAGGCCCTAAGCTGCACCCATATTCCTGACTCACAGACATGGTGAGATAATCCATGTTGTTGATTTAAGCTGCGAGGTTTGGGGGTGGGGGGTAATTCATTATGCAGCATTAGCTGACCATTGCAACCTTTTCAGCTTTTTGCTCAAAAGTCACCTTCTCAGTGAGGTCTTCCTTGGCCACCCAATTAAAATCTCAACCCCCACCTCCATCACTTCCTATTCCCCTTACTAGTTTTATTTTCCTTTTTTAAAACCTATTTATCACCTCTTTTATTTAGCAGATTGATTGCCACCTCTCCTGGAATATCCACTGTGTAAGGGTAGAGGCCTTTGTCTATTTTGTTTGCTGTTTTCCTGTCAGTCTTAGAACACTGCTGGACAAAAAAAGAGGTCTCACTGGATTTAAAGATATACCTATTGGCCAGGTGCCATGGCTCACACCTGTAATCCTAGCACTCTGAGCAGCCAAGGCAGGTGGATTGCCTGTGCTCACCAGTTTGAGATTAGCCTGAGCAAGATCTAGACCCTGTCTCTAAAAATAGCTGTGTGTTGCGACAGGCATCTGTAGTCCCAGCTACTTGGGAGGCTGAGGCAAGAGAATTGCTTGAGCCCAAGAATTGGAGGTTGCTGTGAACTATGATGCCATGGCACTCTACTAAGGGCAACAAAGTGATACTCTGTCTCAAAATAAATAAATAAATAAGGATATACCTACCTACTGTGCTCTCCTGTCTCCCCAAGGTGTGGGGCCTGGTTATAAGCTTCCGATTTTGCAGTCAGACTTTGTGGATTGACATCTTGGTTGTCTCCCTCTCACTTGAACTGAGCTGTTTGCATTTTATTTCTGCCCCTTCCTTCCCTCCAGCAAATTACCATGTTTTCCACATCTTCCTAGGATCTCAAGAATTTTTCAGGGCAGGAAAGTGCCCTTCTGTCCAAATATGGAGCCAGAAAGCACTCACTCATGTCTCCTGAAACTGAAGTTGGAAAGCTAGAGAATTGGGCTAGAGCCCTATCCACTGGGCTCCCTTGCTCCTGGTACAGCTATCTCTGGATATCCTTGATGGGCAGGATCTGGGAACACACATTGAGGGGGTGTCATCATCTCTGGGGGACACTATCCTGCATGAATCACATTTTTGAAGGGCTTCTCACAGGCATTCCACCTTATTCCAGTTATAGGTGTACAGCCACTGCATAGGGCCTGGCACACCGTACTTCAGCCCCCTGCACGTACTCTATATGTTAATGGAGGGACCTAACCTATATTCATGAAGGGTCTGCATGCCCAGCATCATACATACCTGGGGAACTAACTCACAGTTTACCTTGTGCTGTATATTTCTTCATCCATCCTATTATGGATGAATTATGCTCCCTAATTCATATGTTAAAGCCCTAACTCCCAGTGTGACTATATTTGGACATAGGGCCTTTAAGGAGGTAATTAAAGTTAGATTAGGTCATTAGGGTCGACCATAATCCAATAGAACTGGTGTCTTTATAAAAACAGAAAGAGGGGCAGTGCATGTAGCTAAGTGGGTAGGACGCTGGCCACATACACTGAGGCTGGCAGGTTCAAACCCAGCCCCAGCTAGCTAAAGCAACAATGATAACTGCAACAAAAAATAGCTGGGCATTGTGGTGGGCATCTGTAGTCCCAGCTACTTGGGAGTTGGAGGCAAGAGAATCGCTTAAGCCCAAGAATTTGAGGTTGCTGTGAGCTGTGATGCCACAGCACTCTTCCAAGGAACTCTGTCTCAGAAAAAAAAAAAAGAAGAAGAGGAAGAGGCAGGAGAAGTTGGATGTCCTAGATATCTCTCTCTCTCTCTTTATCTTCTTACACATACAGAGGAAGTGAGGACACAGCAAGAAGGCAGCCATTTGCAAGCCAGGAAGAGAGTCCTCACTAGGAACTAACCCTGGTGGCACCTTGCTCTTGGACTTCCAGCCTCTAGAACTGTGAGAAATAAATTAGCCACTCAGACTACAATATTTTCTTATGGCAGTCTAGGATGTTTGATTCTATGTGTTAACTGGAGTGGGCTGAGAGATGCTCAGATAGCTGGTAAAAGATTGTTTCTGGGGATGTCTGTTTCTGGAAAAGACTAGCATTTGAATTAGTAGACTGAACAAAGAAGATACACCCTCCCCAATGTGGTGAAGTATTATCCAGTTCATTGTGGCCTGGATAGAATCTAAAAGCAGAGGAAGGTTGAATTCGTTGTCTCTGCTGGAGCTGGGAAATCCGGCTTCTCCTGCCCTCAGACATTGGGGATCCTGTTTCTTAGGACTTTGGACTTAGACTTGGATCTTAGATTTGTTTCCCTGGTTCTCAGGCCTCTGAGATTGGACTGGAATTACAGCACCAGATTTCCTGGCACTCCAGCTTGCATATGGCAGACTGCGGGACTTCTCAGCCTCTGATTTTTTTTTTTTTTAGCTGGGGCTGGCCAGCGTCCTACTCCTTTGAGCCACAGGCGCCGCCCTCTCAGCCTCCGCTTTTACATGAGCCAGTCCCTCATAATAAATCTCCATCTTTTTATCTGTATCTCTCCTGTCGGTTCTGGTTCTCTGGAGAACCTTGACTAATATACAGCCCAAGCTAACTAAGACATGCTCCTTGTCTCACTTTTTTGGGTCCTCTGAGAACCAGATGCCAAGATGGAGTTAGAAGTACAAGAGATTTACTGAGGGAAATGCCTGTGAAGAACAGAGTGGAAAGAGGCCAGAAGGTGTTGAGGACAGTTCTCAGACAAGGATGGAAGTCTGAAGCTTCTGCAGGCAGAGGAGGCATGGCCCACCCTTCACATTATTTCACACTGCTCCATGCCTAGGAGGCTGACATGTAAGAACCTATCAATGGGCTAGACATGGTGGCTCCCAGCAGTTTGAGAAGCCAAGGTGGGAGGATTGCTTAAAGCCAGGAGTTTGAGACCAGCCAGGGCAACATAGCAAGACACTATCTCTACATAAAAATGGAAATATTAGCCAACCATTGTGGCATAAACCTATAGTCTTAGCTGCTTGGGAAACTGAGGCAGGAGAATCTCTTGAACCCAAGAATTCAAGCCATCAGTGAGCTATGATGATGCCACTGCACTCCAGCCTAGGCCCTGTCTCTAAGCAAAGAACCATCAATGGCTTCAGTTGGGTTCAGCCAATGGGGAGCCTGCTGGAAGGTCAAAATGTAGGAGGAGAGAGGTGGGGCCATCCATACCTCTCTTTTCTCCCCCTCCCTATGTAGTTGGCTGCATCCATGTTGGTCTGGAAACATTTTTATTTTTATTTATTTATTTTTTGCAGCTTTTGCCAGGGCCAGGTTTGAACCCGCAACCTCCAGTATATGGGGCTGGTCCCCTACTCTTTGAGCCACAGGCGCCACCCTAGAAACAGTTTTGATTGTTACAACTTGGGATTCTGCTAAATACCACTCCCCCATACACTAGACAGGACCACGAAACAAAGAATGACCTAGCCCCAAATGTCAGTGGTGCCCAGGGCATGAAAAACTGTTCTGGAGGTACAGGAGCCAGAGGGTGAGACTATAGTTGACATTAATCTATTTTTTTTTTTTTTTGAGACAGAGTCTCCCTATGTCACCCTTGGTAGAGTGCCGTGGCATCATGGCTCACAGCAACCTAAAACTCTTGGGCTAAAGTGATTCTCTTGCCTCAGCTCCAAGTTGCTGAGACTACAGGTGCCCACTACAACCCCCAGCTAACAGTAATCTATTTTCATACATTTCAAAATAACTAGAAGAGAATAATTTGAATGTTCCTAGCATAAAGAAAAGACAAATATGTAGCTGGGCATTGTGGCAGGTGCCTGTAGTCCCAGCTACTCAGAAGGCTGAGGCAGGAGGATCACATTAGCCCAGGGGTCTGAGATTGCTGTGAGCTGGGCTGATGCCATAGCACTCTAGTCTGGGGCAACAGAGTAAGACTCCATCTCAAAAAAAAAGTTAGAAAAGTTAAATATGTATTTAAGGTGATGAATATCTGATTACCTTGATTTGATCTCTATGCATGATATGAATATGAATGTATCAAAATATCACATGTGAAAAAATATCACATGTACTCGGAAAATGTGTGCATTCATTATATATCAGAGGGACTAAGGTTCTTGTCTTCCTAAAGGTTTGCTGAAAATCACACATGAGG
>NW_003852522.1:378998-381191 GCF_000181295.1 Otolemur garnettii
GCCACCTTAGGTGTATGTGGCTGGCGCCTTAGCCACTTGAACCACAGGTGCAGAGCCTAGAAATTTATTTAACATGTATATAGGGAGCCTTCAGAATGAAGACTCCAAGATGCATGGAAAATTGTTTATTTTATTTTATTTTGGAGCTAGGATCTCCCTCTGCTTCCCAGCCAGGAGTACCCTGGCACAATCATACCTCACTGCAACCTCAAGCTTCTGGACTCAAGCAATCCTACCTCAGCCACCTGAGTATCTGTGATTACAGGTGTGTGTACCACCACGCCTGGCTCATTTAAAAATTTTTTTTAATTAATTAATTTTTTTTAGAGACAGGGCCTCACTCTTGCTCAGGCTGATCTTAAACTCCTGAGCTCAAGTAATTCACCTGTCTCGGCCTCCCAGAGTGCTAGAGTTATTAGCCACCATATAGTATTTACAATTTTTTTCCTGTTATTTATTTATTTATTATTATTATTTTTGAGACAGAGTCTCACTTTGTCACCCTCGGTAGAGTGCTGTGGCATCACAGCTCACAGCAACCTCAAACTCTTGGGCTCAAGAGATCCTCTTGCCTCAGCTGCCCAAGTAGCTGTAACTACAGGTGCCCGCCACAGTACCCTGCTATTTTTAGAGATGGGGTCTCCCTCTTGCTCAAGCTGGTCTCTAACTCCCAAGCTCAAGCTGGTGAGCCACCATTCCCAGCCTAATTTTTTCTGGGGTGTTTTTTTTGTTTGGTTTTTTTTTTTTTGGCAGTTTTGGCTAGGGCTGGGTTTGAACCCACCACTTCCGGCATATGGGGCCAGCCGCCCTACTCCTTTGAGCCACAGGCACTGCCCTAATTTTTTCTGTTTTTAAAAAGGTTTTGCCCTTGCTCAGGTTAGTCTCAAACTCCTGGCCTCAAGTCATCCTGCTGCTTCAGACTCTCAACGCCTCAGGATTGCAGGTGTGAGACACTCCACCTGGCTGAAAATATCCATTCTTACACTTAGGTTCAACAAAGTATGGACAGCCATGAAGAAATGATAGGACAAAAAGGGTATATGATCTAATGCTAGTAGACTGAATGGGAAAACCCAGCAAGGCCTGTCTGTTTAGAATGATTCTTCTTGGCCTCTCTGAGAAGTGTTCCTTCCTCCTGAGTGTAGGGCAGGACCCTCACTAGAACAGAGGTCTGATGATCTACAGTTAACAAGGTGTCACATGATTTTCTTTTGTTTTTTTTGAGATAGTCTCACTCTGATCCCCCAGACTAGAGTGCGCCGTGGCATCAGCCTAGTTCACAGCAAGTTCAAACTCCTGGGTTCAGGTGATCCTCCTGCCTCAGCCTGTCAAGTAGCTGGGACTACAGGCGCCCACCACAATGCCCAGCTAGTCTTTCTATCTGTAGCGCCCACCACAATGCCCAGCTAGTCTTTCTATCTGTAGTAGAGGCAAGGTCTCACTTTTGCTCAGGCTGGTCTTGAACTCATGAGCTCAGGAGATCCTCCTGCCTCAGGCTCTCAGAGGGCTAAGATGACCGGCATGAGCCACTGGGACCAGCTATCAGATGATTTTTTTATGATAAATTTTTACACAGCAAAATTTTAAATTTCATGGTTGGCTTTCAGGGAAAGGGGTTCTGGCTTTCATGAACCACCTTGGGGGAAAGGGACTCCAGTTTCAAGGACTAGCCTCAGGGGAGAACAGGACTGAGAGGCAGGCAGGCGGGTGGGAGAAGGTCAGAGAAAAACTTTTGCTGGCTGCAGTGAGCTGTGATGATACCACTGTACTCTAGCCTAGGCAACAGAATGAGACTCTCTTAAAAAAAAAAAAAAAGGAGAAGGAAAGAGCAGAGAGAGGGAAGGAGGGAGTCTCAGTGGGGTCTCAGTGTGTGACACACCTTTTGGGGGCAAGACACAATTATAGGAGGACTTTACCTAACAAATGCAAGCAGTGTAACTTGGTATTTTGTACCCTCAATGAATCCCCAACAATTAAGAAAAATAAAAATAAAAACAGGGCAGCCCCCATAGCTAAGTGGGTAGGGCACCAGCCACATACACCGAGGCTGGCAGGTTCAAACCTGGCCCAGGCCAGCTAAACGACAATGACAACTGCAACAAAATATAGCTGGGTTCTGTGACAGGCACCTGTAATCTCAGCTACTTGAGAGGCTGTGGTAAGAGAATTGCTTAAGCTCAAGAGTTGGAGGCT
>NW_003852522.1:381359-396308 GCF_000181295.1 Otolemur garnettii
GGTTTGAACCTGGCCCAGGCCTGCCAAACAACAATGACAACAACAAAAACAACAACAGCAAAAAATAGCTGGGCATTGTGGCAGGCACCTGTAGTCCCAGCTACTTGAGAGACTGAAGTAAGAGAATTGCTTAAGCCCAAGAGTTGGAGGTTGCTGTGAGCTGTGACACCACAGCACTCTATTGAGGGTGACATAGTGAGACTCTGTCTTAAAAAAAAATCCCACTCCTGACACCAAAATAAATAAATAAATAAATCCCCCCACCAAAAGGCAGTAAAATGTACCAATGGTATACTGAGAAGGAGAATCCAGTTCAGCAGGAGTGAAACCCAGTAGTCAAGCACACAGACGTGGACTCAGCAGCCACTGTCTTCCACGCTGGCTTTGCGCCTTCAGGCAAGTGTTTCACCTCCCTGTGTCTCAGTGTTCCCTTTCATAAAATGGGGATATGGAAGTAATTATACCTTCTCAGGTGGCCACTTCAGGGAGCTTGTAGGCTGCTGGCTGCACAGGGAACAGGGGTTTTTACACAGCCATTTGGGCAAAGTCTTGGTTTTCCAGCAGGGATGAGGTCTACTCAGAGTGGGCAGGGAGGGTTCAGTTACTATCTGAGAAAAGAGCATCCCAGGCAGGCATAGCAAGTGGCATGGCCCTTTTGTGGAAGGAAGACCGGGAGGCCTGCTTCACCTCTCTTCTTCCCTTCTCTGCATCATGATCCACAACTAGAAAAGGGGGCTGGGCACGGTGGCTCCTGCTTGTAATCTTAGCACTTTGTGAAGCTGAGTTGGAAGGATCTCTTGAGTCTAGGAATTCCAGACCAACCTGATCAAGAGAGTCTCTACAAAAAATAGAAAAATTAGCCAGGTGTGGTGGCACAAACCTGTAGTCCTAGCTACCTGGGAGGTTACGGCAGGAGGATCACTTGTGCCCAGGAGTGTGAGGTTGCTGTGAGCTATGATGCCATGGCACTCTAGCCCTGGGTGATAGAACAAGACTGAAGAAAGAAAGAGAGAGAGAAAGAGGGAGTGAGGGACAGAGGGAGGAAAAGACCAACTCCAGGGGCCATGGGATTATACCCAGTGGAATACTAGAGCTGAGGGTCTCACTAGGGCCAATTGTGCACATCTCTTGCTATCTTAGGGTTCAATGATATCACATCCACAGCTTGAAATCAACCCTGGTGTAACTGGGAGAATTTACACTAGGGGAATTGGCAAACACTACAAATTGGATCGCTTCCCTGCAGCTGGTTTACCAGCATATTATTGCTTACATCCATCTGGACACATCTTCACACATCCCCTCATCCTCCCAAACCCCCCCTCACCCTCTCAATGAGATCACATTGACAGCTCAAAATTAGCCAAGATGGGAAAATTTACAGCATGGGAATTGGTAAACACTATAAATTGTGTCCTCTCCCTCCTGCTGGTCTGTCAGGACACCATTGATTACACTATCTGAAAGTCCTTCAGGTGAGGCAAGGCAGGTAGGTGGCCAGTCTGGTAGGGGAAGTGGATGGCAAGCATCATGTTAAAAGGTGACAAGGAGGCTCGGTGCCCGTGGCTCAGTGGTTAAGGAGCCGGCCACATACACCAGAGCTGGCCTAGGCCAGCTAAACAACAATGACAACTACAACAAAAAAATAGATGAGCGTTGTGGCGGGTACCTGTAGTCCCTGCTACTTGGGAGGCTGTGGCAAGAGAATTGCTTAAGCCCAAGAGTTTGAGGTTGCTGTGAGCTGTGGCATTCCACCAAGGGTGACACAGTGGGACTCTGTCTCAAAAAAAAGAAAAAAGGGGACAGGAAATGTCACAAAGAAATCTACAACAGGGTGGGAGAGGAGAAGCAAGAGACAGAGGCTGCCATTTCAGACTGGGGGACAGAGCTAGCTCTTCTCTGCCTGTCTTGCAGCCCCCAGTGTCTTCCTTCCCCCATCCCTCCCCATCTGCCACTTGAGGACCAGGACAATCTTTACATGCCCCAAATATTTTTCCTTATCTCTTCCCTCTCCTCCTAGCCCCCTGGAGCTTGACCTAAGGCCCTTGCTCAGCTGCCCTGGATCTGTCCTGCTCCCTGGAATTTTTGTCACACAGAAATTTCTTAGCCCTGAGCTCATTTCTGCCCACTTAACTCATCTTTCACCTGAAATTGGCTTCGCTGCCTGCTCTGGGGAGTCTCTTTGATCCTGTTGGAAAGATACACATGGGCGGTGACTTGAAGGTCATTCTGCCCTTTCAGAAGCTCTGTGGTCACCACCTACTCTCACCTCCACCTCAGCACCACAGCCACTGAGGGGGCTCTTTAGGCTGGTTGTGGCTTAGGGGGGCAGCCTTCCACCCCCAGTCCCTGCTCGTCCCAGCAGGGAAGGGGTTATAGCAGGCTTCAGGTGTGTGGGGAGGCTACCAAGTGTGCATTCTGGGTTCTGTCTCAGTTTCCCATTTGCTCATTCTGACCTCTCCTGGGAAGAATTTCCAGACACACACGGATGAGATGAGGTTCTTCCTCATACCAGCTGGAGTAGGCCTCAGGGATCAGGAAACTCTAGATCTTCTTCATTCTAACACACCCTGAGTCAACCTGGGCTTAAGACTATTAATGATTCCTTAAGACTAGACTGAGGGCTGGGTTTGGTGGCTCCCACGTATAATCCTAGCACTCTGGGAGGCCGAGGCAGGTGGATTGCTTGAGCTCAAGAGTTCAAGATCAGCCTGAACAGGACTGAGACCCCTTCTCTATTAAAAATAGAAAAAACAAGCCAAGCATTGTGGTAGGCGCCTGTAGTCCCAGCTACTCAGGTGGCTGAGGCAAGAGGATCACAGGAACCCAACAGTTTGAGGTTTCTGTGAGCTATGATACAAGGGCACTCTATCCCCAGGGCACTGGGTGAGACTCTATCTCAAAAAAAAAAAAAAAAGACTAGCTTGAGACCACTCCCATTATTCTCGGGAATGAGAACACTACTCCTCCCCCTATTCCAAATCTTATAGACACATAGCCCCCTGCCCTGCCAAGCCTTCATTGCCCCTCCCTGCCCCCACCCAGATCCCACAGCCAAAGCCAGCAGCCACAGCTTGTCTTGTTTATAGATCAGTGTGTGTGTGTGTGTGGGGGGGGGTTGGCAAGTTTTAAAAGCTCATTAAGGTCTGAATTCTTTTTATAGATGGAGTTTCCTGAGTCTTTTTCTCCTCACCCCTCCCTTCCATCCTCCCTGCTTTCTGAACGCCATATTTATTTGAGTTAGAAAAATAATGAGGTCCCTGAGGTCGTACACAACACATCGGCTCTCTAATCAAAGTATGGCTGCAGAATTAAAAATATATAGGAATCTGTGTGTTTGTGCACGTGCCCCAGCTACGGATGCCGACACCCAGGACCCGCCAGACTGGCTCTAGGAGCTGGATATAATTAGCTCTTTTCAGCAGAGTCTCTGGAGTAGAGAATGGGATTGAATTGCCCATGGTCCTCGCCTGAGGGGTAGGGGTTCAGGCTGGAGTACCATCCAGTCGAGGGTGGAACAGAGGAGCTAGAGCCCGCAAGATCTGGTATGGCTGGATGTGGAACCCCAGCTGTGGAAAGGCCAGTTTGGATACAGAGGGCCATGAATGGGATTGTCAGAGAGGGAGCCCCCCCCACCCCCCGCAGGTATGCACCAGCCTGACAGGCCAACAGACCTCACTTTTCTTTTCTTTTTCTTTTTTTTTTAAGAGACAGGGTCTCACGTTGTCACCTGGGCTGGAGTGTAGTGGTGTGATCATAGCTCACTGGCAGCCTCAAACTCCTGGGCTCAAGTGACCCTCCTGCCTGTGCCTCCCCTGTAGCTGGGACTACAGGTACACATCACCACACCTGGTTAACTTTTCTATTATTTTGTAGAGACTGGGTCTTGCTATGTTGCTCAGGCTGATCTAGAACTCCTGATGTCAAGTGATCTTCTCACTTCAGCCTCCCAAAGCTCTAGGCATGAGCCATTGAGTCTGGCCCAGACCTCACCATTAAAAAACAATGACGACGACAACAAAAATGAATGTAGAGGGTTGAATAAAATCCCACCAAATTCATATCCACTGGAAACCTCAAAATGTGACCTTATTTGGAACTAGGGTCATTTTAATCAGTTGAGCATCTCAAGATAGACTCCTAGAGAAATTGGCTCTGAATCCAACAACTTTGTAAAAGAACAGAGAGGAAGATTTGGACACAGACTGAGGTTGGGACCATGCGGCTGCAAGTCAGTAACACCTGGAGCCGCAAAACCCTGGAAGAGGCAAGCAAGGATCCTCCCCCAGAGCCTTAGGACAGAGCATGCCACTGCCAACACCTTGAGTTTGGACTTCCGACCCCCAGAACCGGGAAAGAAGAAATCCCTGTTGTTTTAAGCAGCGTTCCTTGTGGTCATTTGTTGTGATAGCCCCAGAAAACTTATGTACCATGTCAGTTCCTGCTCTAGAGCCCTTCCAGGGACCAGCTCACTTGGAATTAAATCCCGGCTCCTCCTCGCTGTGGCCCCCAGGTCTCCCCAGTCGGTGGGCCCTGCCTTCCATTGCCCCCTACTCATGTTTCTCCCTTTCCCCTGCTACACACCGGCTTCCCTCCTGATTCTTAACCTTTGTTGTTCCCCCAGCCTGCAGCCCTTTCCCAGGAACTCCCCACTTAAGTGTCAGCCTCAGGGTCAGGCTTTCCCTCCATCATGCTCCATCTCAGCATTTTTTTTCCTTTCTATTCATAAATGAGGCTTCTCTCTCTCTCTCTCTTTTTTTTTTTCAGACAAAGCCTCAAGTTGTCCCCCTGGGTAGAGTGCTGTGGCATTACAGCTCATAGCAACCTCCAACTCCTGGGCTCAAGCGAGTCTCCTGCCTTAGCCTCCCAAGTAGCTGGGACCACAGGCACCCCCCAGAACCCCTGGCTATTTTTTGGTTGCAGCCATCCTTGTTGTTGGGTGGGCCCTGGCTGAATTCAAACCTACCACCCTAGGTATATGGAGCTGGTGTTTTAGCCATTTGAGCCACAGGTGCCAAGCCTCTCTCTCTCTCTCTCTCTCACACACACACACACACACTTGCTCACACGCACACACACATGCTTGTTTAGCGTCCATCTCTCCCCTGGATGATGCCAGCCCCAGGTGGGCAGTGACTTATTTTTTTGTTTTGTTTTCCTGAGACAGGATCTTGCTCTGTCACCCAGGCTGGAGTGTAGAGACCTCATTAGAGCTCATTGTAACCTGAAACTGCTGGCCTCAGTAGCTGTTCCTGCCCCAGCCTCCTGAATAGCTGGGACTGCAGGCACATGCCACCACACCAGGCTAGTTTTTCTTTTCTTTCTTTCTTTCTTTGGTAGATATAGATGCTCTTGCTCAGGCTAGTCATAAACTCCTCTTGGCCTCAAGTGATCCTCCTGCCTCAGCCTCCCAAAGTGCTGGGATTGTAGGAGTGAGCCACTGTCCCTGGCAGAGGATCTTGTCTTGGTTGCTGCAGTGCCCAGACCACAGTGGGACACAAAGAAGGTGCTCAGTGGAATATGCAGAGTGAGTCAATGGATGAACAATAAGCAAAGGATCTCAGTCACCTGTGTCACTCCAGGCTTAGAGCCAGTCCTTTGTCTAGAAGCCATGATGCCACAGCACTCTACCCAGGGTGACAGAGTTGTCTAAAAATAAAATAAAATAAAAAAATAAATGGGCCTTGTCCTGATGCAGAGAGGCAGCCTTCAGCCAACAGCTCCCCTCCCACCCCAGGTTTCCCCCTGCCCAGGCCGAAGCAGCAGCAGCAGCCGGTGACATTTACAGAGTCTTAGGGCAGCTTCAGAGGGGAGGGGAGGGAGGGCAGCGGTGGGGGAAGCTGCTGGTGTTTGCAGAGTGCATGTGTGTGTGTGCACACATGGTGTGAGAATGTGTGAGTGGGTGGGACACTGTCAGGCCATGTGAATGTGACTGCATGTGCCTGCAGGTGTGACAGTGTCTTAGCAGGTAAATGTGTGCTGCGCTTGTATGCGTGCATGTGATGGTGTGTGAGGCTGCAAGAGTGTGTGGTATGGGGTGAAAGTGTGTATGAGAATGGGTGTGAGTGTGCAAGACTGTGGGACTGTATGTGAGGGTGGCTGTATGACCGTGTGAGCGTGCAGGTACAAGTGTGGGAGAGTGTGCGTGAGTGTGTGTGTCCTGGGGACAGGCCAACCCACTTGCTCTGAAGACACATGTGCAGTGGGCCTCATTGCCACTCCACTGCATGCGTGCTCTGCATGTCTAAAGGTGGTCACTGCCGTCCCTTAACTGCACGGCCAGGGATCAGCAAGGGGGCCCTTGAGCCCAGTGCTGCAGGGCTGCCAGGTTGGCACTGTTTCCATGGATGGATCCTTCTCCCCCTTAATCCACAGACACCCCGTACCATGGGGAAGAGAGGGAACACATAGTAGGGAACAGGACTGGAAAATCCTTTGACCCTCTGAGCCTTGCTGCTCATGAAAATCCCCCGAGGGAGTTTGAAAATGTTCCTGATGTCCTGGCATCCCTCTCTGGCTCCCTTCCCTCAGCAGCACCCCCTGTCCTAGGATGGGAGGCAGAGCCTAGGGCAGGTTTCTCAGCCTCAGAGCTATTGACATTCTGAACCCAAATCATTCTCTGGGGTGGAGACTGCCCTGCACAACACAGGATGTTGAGCAAAGTCTCTCGACTCTACCCACCAGATGATGCCAGTAACAACTCTCCCTTTCAGTCTCGACAACCAAACATAGGCTCCAGACATTGCTAAAGTGCCAGTGGGGAGGAGCCGAATCACTTCACGTGACACTTCTGGGCTAGAGGGACAAGTGGGCCTGGGATGGGCACCATAATACAACCCATATTGTCTCCCACGACTCTAGAAGAGTTCTGGTCTGTGGGGGACTTTTTTCTTTTCTGAAAAGGGGTCTCATTATGTTGTACAGGCAGGCCTTGAACTCCTGGGCTCAAGCAATCCTCCCACCTTAGCCTCCCAAATAGCTTCTCACTACCATGCCAGGTTCTCACTACCATGCCAGGCTCCTTAGGGGTGGTGGGGGCTTTCTTTGTGCCATATTCTCCCCCCAAAGCCCCTGGTGTGCAGAGAGTGTGTGGAGCACCAGAGGAAAGAGGGAACCAGGCTTGGTGGGGGCTGCAGACTGAGGACTGTGATAAGGGGGGTAACGGGTCTCCCTCCAGACACCCCATGCCCTGGCCAGTGCTGAAGGAAATGATTTTCACCTGTCTTCTCAGCAGTGCTGCCAAGGGCTGCAGATTAAGAATCAATTAAGAGTGGGAAGGAGGATTTGCCAGGCAGAGGTGGCAAGAGCTGGAGGCGCTGGGCCCATGATGGATTGGGGTGACCTGCAGGGGCAGCAGATGGGGGGAGCACCCAGTGGGTCCCAGACAGGGAGGCAGAAGCTCCCAGAGACTGAAGTGCAGAGTGGTGTAAAAAAAACTGCCTGTTTTCTAGGTCGTTGTACAGATTTCAATGTGTACAGCTCTTAAGACATTGCCTGGCACAAGGAAGGTGACATATGCGAGTGTTTGTTAAATACAATAAATACTAGGGAGGCCAAGGCTGAAGGATCACTTGAGCCTAGCAGTTCAAGACCGCCCTGGGGTACATGGGAGGACCGTATCTCTACGAAAAGAAAAAAAAAAAAGGTTAAACTTAGCTGGGTTGGTGGAATGTGCCAGTAGTTTTAGCTACTCAGGAGGCTGAGGCAGGAGGATCGCTTCAGTCCAAGAGTTTGAGGTTACAATGAGCCATGATTGTGTCCTACACTCCAGCCTGGGAAAAAATATAAATAAATAAAAATTAAATAAGATGAACAGTGGGACGAAGACAAACCCATCTACCTTTCTCCTGGCTGGCTGTGGCTGACGGCAGCTCTTGGTGCCCCACCCCATGTTCCCTCTTCTGGGCCAGTGCACCCATCTTCCAGTGTTGGGTGCCAGGAGCTCACATCTAACACATATCTGGAGAACAACTCTGTGCTCATTCGAGGCCCTTCCCCTGGAGATGGGAATGGGTGGAGGGCAGGGGTAGATCCTCCCTCAAAAAGCAGCCCACAGATCCTTCTTCTCTCCCTCTTGTTGCCCATCCACTGGTTGTGGGAGGGTGTCCCAGACAGATCCCCCCTTTCCCTTTGATCCTGTAAGGTATGCTGCCCAATTCCCTCTGGGATCTGTAAGTAATAAATGCTTATGTTATTTCCTGAGTTTTGTTATGTGGCCTTCTCTGTGTCTCACCTGAAACTAACTCTCTGGTCAGGGCTCCCCTAGAGGGTGTCTATTTTGATAGTAATAAACCAGACATAGGTCAGGCAAGAGTCACCAGGGCATCTTCCCCCTTAGGAAGTTTCCTACAAGAGAAATACTTGGTCACAGGCTGGACATTTAGGCCTTAGGCTCATTGCCAGGATAAAAACATATCTGGTAAAAGGCACACTGTGCACGTTCACAACCAAATCTCCTGGAGCCCTGTCAGGGCATAGCTAGAGTTTATAGCCACTCTCCTCAGAGAGACCTAAAGATCAAATTTAGAAAGAATTTACAAACAGTAAGGAACCTAAGCTCAGATGGCCACCTCCAGAGACTAGCTATTCACACATCAGCTTAGAGACAGACCTAAAATTGACCCTCCACCCCCATAGTTTTCCAAGCTGACCTCTCTCTGTGCTACAATTCCAACTCCTATTTCCTTAGAGATGGGGTCTCACTCTGCCACCCAGGCTGGAGTGCAGTGGCACAATCATAGCTCACAGCAGCCTCAAACCCTTGGGCTCAAGTGATCTTCCTGCCTCAGGCTCCTGAGTTGCTGGGATTATAGGCATGAGCCACCGCGTCCAGTCCAAATCCTATTTCTAATCATATCACACACCTGTCCCTAACTCTGGCCTCTCTACATTCCTTCTTACCATCTACAGCCAAGATGATCATTTTGATTTCTGATTATTTGTCTGATCAGTAATATATATTCCCAAAATTTTAAATACACAAAAACGTAGTCTTTGAAGGGTCTTCCTTCCTTTCTTACCCCAGGCTTTCACTGGCCCACTTTGCAAACTCCCAACAGGTAACCATAATTATCAGAGTCTGATGTATCTTTCCACAGTGTCTTTAGGCAAATGCAGGCAAATATGAATATATTTAACCATAATTTATGCCTCATTTTCATAGAAAAGGTAACAGACTCCACATTGTATTCTGCACAGAGAGATCTTTTCAAATAACTAATTGGATCATGTTCATATCCTTTGCTCAAAATTCTCTTAGGCCTTGATCTGGGCATTTTTGGCAGGACAATTATTCAAAATGTAGGACTGGTTGTCACTGTGCAGCATATTATGTGTTCCTGTCCCCATCTCCAAATGCCATAAGCACTCCCAGGCATTGTGACAACCCATAACTCTGGTATTGCTCCTCATTGAGAACCACTGTAGCCCCTGCCAACCTCTCTGTGGCCTCATGTCTCCTAGTTTCCCTTCATTCTGGCCATGTTGGCAGTTGAATATCTCAGGTACACTCCTACCTCAGGGCCTTTGCACAGATTGTGTTCCCTCTCCTGGAATTTTCTTCCTCAGGTACCTACCATGGCTCACTTCTTTCTGGTCTTTGTTCAAATGCCACCACTTGAGAGAGGGCTTCCTTGACCATGTGATTAAATAAATTCTCCCTCACCCCTCATTATATTATCTGTTGGTGTTATAACGAATTAGCCCAAAACTTAGTGCTTTAAAACAGCAAACATTGAGGCTGGGCACAGTGGCTCACACTTATAATCCTAACACACTGGGAAGCCAAGGCAGGTGGATTGCATGAGCTCAAGGGTTCGAGACCAGCCTAAGCAAGGGCGAGACCCCATCTCTAAAAATAACCAGGCAATGTGGCAGGTGCCTGTAGTCCCGGCTACTCAGGAGGCTGGGGCAAGAGAATTGCTTGAGTCCAGGAGTTTGAGGTTGCTGTGAGCTATGAGGCCACGGCACTCTACTGAGGGCTACAAAGTGAGACTCTGTTTCTAAAAAAAAAAAAAAAATTAAAACAGCAAACATTTATTAATTCACAGTGTCTGAGGACCAGGAATCTGAGAGTGGCTTAGTTAAATGGTTCTGGCTCTGGGTCTTTCCTAAGGTTGCAGTCAGGAACCTCAGCCAAAAGGTTGAAGTTGGCAGGGATTACAGTCATCTCAAGGGCTAGACCCAGGCTGGGGGATCCTTTTCCAAGATGGTTCCCTCAGAGGGCTGTTAGTGGGAGGCCTCAGTTCCTCACTGTGTGAGGAAGCTCTTTAGGAAGCTACTTGAGCATCCTCACAATATGGCAGCTGGCTTCCTCCTGACATATTTTTACTTTGTTTAAAATTCTTTTATTTGTTAATTAATTAGCTTTTTTTTCTTTTGGAGGCAAGGTCTCATTCTGTCACCCAGGCTACAGTGCAGTAGCATTAGTATAACTCACTGCAACCTCAAATTCCTGGTCTAAAGTAATCCTCTTACCTCAGCCTCCTAAGTAGCTGGGACTCTATGTGCATGCTGTCATGCCTGGCTAATTTTTCTATTTTTTGTAGAGACAGAATCTCACTCTTGCTCAAGCTGGTCTTGAACTTCTGGACTCAAGCAATGCTCCAGCCTTGGCCTTCCTTAACTTATTTGTAATTGGCAAATAAAAATAATATACATTAATCATTCCAACATGATGTTTTGAAATATGTATACACTGTGTAATGGATAAATTAAGCTAATTAACATATGGATTACCTCAGTACATATAATTTTTTCTGGTGATAACACTTAAAAACTACTCTTAGTGATTTTGGACATTTTTTTTTTCTTTTAGACATATTGAAAAACCACTGCACCCTTCTCTTCTCAGAGAGCCACATAGAATTATCTATGTACCACTCATTTCTTTATTTGTGGTTTCTTTTCTCTACTACTAGAGTGGAAGATTCTTCCAGATGTCTTCCTGGGTCTTCTTCGTGCTCAGTAGAACAGATAGACGCCTAGTAAGTAACTAGGTTTTAGCTAAGGTTCCCCAGAAGCAGAAACTGAGTCAAGAATTCAAGAGCAAGTTGTTCATTTAGGAGGCAACACCAGGAAACATGTGTAGTAGGGCAGAGAAGGGAAGGTAGCTGGGGATGGTACGTTACAAAGCAAGTTACCACTGCAGGCAACTGGAACTCAAGCCTGCTGGGCACCTCTGGGAAGCAGCACAAGACAGTTCCAAGAGGTGGGGGAGGTGGCCTATTTGTCCATTACACTGCCAAGAGGTGAGTGAGGTAGCCCGTTTGTCCACTAATTCCCATGAGGCTAAGAGATGCTCCGGGGAAGGTGGATTCATCCCTTGGTACTTCCAGCCTGCTATGATCAGGGCAGAGGAGCCTTCAACAGCTCTGGAGAAAGCCCTCAGGCCAAGAGCTGCTATAGATAGCGACAGTTGGATACCAACAAGAGCCTGTTGAAATGGCAAGGCTGGAGGGATATGAACTGGGCTTCTGCTACAAACTATTAGCTGAATAATTGAATACAAATTTTTCAATAGCTCCTTATAGCCTGAAGAACAAAATCTGAACTTCTGAGCTGTCACACAAAACCACCGTGACCCAGCTCTCTGTCCTGATACTACATCAAGGGCAATAAACTCAAACATCAACAGAGCCGGGCAGGAAAGTCAAAAGGCAAAGTATATCAGAGATGAGAAAGGCATAGTCCTCTTGGACCTCTTTAATTCCTCCTCCTCCTCCCCTTTATTTGAGACAGGGTGTTGCTCAAACTGTTGCCTAGGCTGGAGTGCAGTGGCATAATCATAGCTTGCTGTAGCCTCCAACTCCTGGGCTCAAGGGATCCTCCTGGCTCATCCTCCCCAATAGCTGGAACTATAGGCACATGCCACCACACTCGGCTAATTTGTATTATTTTTTGTAGAGACCACTGCCAGTGTGTGACACTTTGGGAGTAGAGCCATCTTCTTAAAATGCAAATCAGATCAAAACTTTTCATAGATTCCTGCAACTTTTATATTAAGTCCATACAAACTAGCATGACCTTTGGTCCATGTCCCTCATAGCCACTCAGGTCACATTTTTGGGGTGGGCTCAGAGGCTTCTACCCATTGTTTCCTCTCCCTGGAATGGTACCTTCTTTGTTGTCCATGCTCTGATTTCTGCATACCCTTAGCTCAGCTCAAATGTAACATCATTTTTTTTTTTTTGAGACAGAGCCTCAAGTTGTCACCCTGGGTAGAGTGCCATGGCATCACAGTTCATAGCAACCTCCAATTCCTGGGTACAAGCGAGTCTCCTGCCTCTGCCTCCCAAGTAGCTGGGACTACAGGTGCCCGCCACAATGCGGGCCTATTTTTGGGTTGCAGCCGTCGTTGTTTGGCGGGCCTGGGCTGGATTTGAACCCACCAGCTCAGGTGAATGTGGCTGATGCCTTAGCCACTTGAGCCACAGGTGCTGAGCCAGCTCAAATGTGACATCTTGTAAACATTGCTCCTGACCTCTCCCCCAGTCTAAGTTTGGTGGCTCCTGATTATTCTCGCAGCTCACTGTTCTTTTCCTTCATGGCATTTATCACAACATAATAATGACAAATTTGTGTAATTTAGGTGTTCATTTCATCAATGTCTAAGTGTCAGTTATGTTCTGTTTGTTAACCTGGGTTACAGATAGATGAGTGCTTATTTTATTATTATTACTATTTGATGTCCCTTTGATTCAGTGGGAGTTTTTGTTTAGCTTGCTTGTTTTTTTAACCACTAGACCACTAGAGAAGGGGTTGTTTTATTATTCTTTAAATTATACATTTTGAACACATATATAGCCCTTACCTCTCTGCCAGACACTTTTAAGCACTTATCAAATATTAATTTATTTAATTGAATCCTCAAAGTAGCACTATAAGTTAGATGCTGTTATTATTCCATTTTTTATTGAGGTATAGAAAAACCATCCACCCCAAGAAACTCAGAGTCCTCCTTCATAGCCTTCATATCTCTGATTGGCTGATTGGCCAATGCAGGATGAGAGAAGGAGGATGTGATAGGATGTTTTAGGGTCTGGTACCAGAAGTGGACAAATCACATCTTCTGTATTCCATTGGCCAGAACTTGGTCACATGACCTGCCCAGCCACAAGGGAAACGGGGAAATGTAGTCTTCCTGTGTGTACAGGTGAGTTGAAGGCTTTGCAGTTGTCACATTTCATATTGGCTAAGTGCTGCTAAGTGCCAGGGCTTTATCCATGTTATCCTGCTCAGAGCTGGTAAAAAAGAAGGAACTCCAGGCACAGTGGCTCATGCCTGTAATCCTAGCACTCTCGGAGGATGGGGCTGGAGGATCACTTGAGGCCAGGAGTTCAAGATCAGCTTGGACAGAATGGCAAGAACCAGTCTACAAAAATCAGAAATATTATCTGGGTGTGGTGGCACACACCTGTAGTCCCAGCTGCTCAAGAAGTGGAGGCAGGAGCATCGCTTAAACCCAGGAATGTGAGGTTGCAGTGAGCTATGGTGATGCCACTATACTCTAGCCCAGGCAAGAGAGCAAGACCCTGTCTAAAAAAAAGAAAGAACATGCAGGTGAGTGTGAGAGAAAAGAGAAAGGATGGAAGGAAGATGAAGGCAAATAGATAACTATAAAATAAAATTTCTAATAAATAACATTTTTTAAATTAAAAACTTTAAAATATATTATAATGTATTATAATAAATAAAGTGATCATAGGATGTGTGTGTGTCCATCAAGAGAGGATGAGGGGACATGGGGTATGGAGTTGGGACACTCCTGTCCCTCTATGTGGTGGATGTGGATAATGGCCCCAGATGGTACAGCCCACTCCTGGGTGGGACAGATTCACCATACAGTATGGAATACTGGCTGTCCCCTGGCATCCATTCTATTTTTCCTTTTAGAATTAGAGCCCCCTGAATTTTAGCTGGGTATGTGACTGCCTATTAGAGACATTTCCCAGTTTCCCTTGCAGGTAAGCATAGCCATGTGACTATGTTCTGGCCAGTAGGGTGTGAGCATAAGTGATGTGAGGGATTTCTGGGCGTCCTTCAAATGCTGTTGCCCTCACTCACTCTTTCCTGCTTCCCTGGGGAAGTTTATCTCTTTGGCACCCCAAGGGAAATCTGCAAGTCTTGTAGGTGGCAAGTCCGTCCCACTGTCCCTGGGCCACTAACCTTTGGATACTTACATGAAGAAGAAACAAAAACTCTTTTCTTGATATAAACTTTGAATTTATCTTACAGCAGCATGGCTTGTGCCTGACTAATGACTCATCAGCCCTCACCTCCCAGCTAATCCCTTGGGTGCTGAACTAGCTCTTCCATTCCTGTTCCCACAGTACCTACCACTCTTTCTCCAACTCTGATATCCAGAACAATAGCATACAGATCTCCTTGGGTTGCTTAATGAATAAATGCCATTATGTGAAAGACAAGAGTCAAGGAGTGAGGTTATCTCCAAATCTCATTTGTTCAAATCTTACAGCTTCAGGCTGACCACACCTTCTGCTTTCCTTACCAGCCTTCACTGAGCCAGGCTCATGGAAATCCGATGCTTCACCTTCGCAGCCTTCCTTTACGCATCTACAGTTTTCCTTTGAGCAACCACCTCTAAGCCACATTAAGTTGTCCTAAAACGTACCTGAGATTTTAAAAATCAGGTACAGTGAGGCATGCAGACAGAAGAATTAGTGTCAAGAAAGAAAAAGCAGATTTCTGGTTAGCTGGGCATTGTGGTGGGGCACCTGTAGTCCCAGCTACTTGGGAGATCAAGGTAGGAGGATCTATTGAACTCAGGAGTTTAAGATTACTACTAAAAAAAAAAAGGTACATCCCTTAGCCAGGTATTGTGGCAGGCTCCTATAGTCCCAGCTACTTGGGAGGCTGAGGCAAGAGAATCACTTAAGCCCAAGAGTTTGAGGTTGCTGTTAGCTGTGACACCATGGCACTCTACCCAGG
>NW_003852522.1:397128-401576 GCF_000181295.1 Otolemur garnettii
TTTTTTTTAATGTGATTAATACCAACATGACAGTGGTGGGTTGATTTCTCCTCCCCTCTAGCAAGGAGCATGTACCCTGGCCCAAGATGGAACAATCAGAACATTCCACTCAGAACATTGGTACTCTAGATTAGTTCAGAGACGGACCTGAGACCCAAATCAGTCGATGGGAGTCAGCCCTTAGATTTTTGCTGCCATTATTTGTAGAGAGGTGTTTTCTCTCTGCTAGTGTTGCTAAGCTGTTTGGGATGGGAGCCAGGAATGACAAGGACCATCTCACCCCTACTTGGTAAGAGCTGGCCAGAGAGGAAGAGAAAGGCAAACACAGAGAGGTCTTGAGTTAGCAAATTGCCGCATTTCCCTTTAATGTGGTCTCCCAGTCTCTCTCCAGAGAGTAGCTAAACATTCTATCCCTGTCCTGACAGGGCTCCAGGGGAGAAGGTGGTGCACGTTTACAGTGCGCCTTTCATGGGATATTTCTTGATCCTAGTGGGAAGGCCAATGACCTAATTACCCAACCTGTGACCCATTGTCCTCTCACAGGAAATTTGCTCATACTAACAGGTGTCCTGTGTCTCTTGTCTGGGCTGTGTCCAGTTTATTACTACCAATATAGGCACTCTCTAGGAGAGTCCTCACTGGAAGGAGAGATGTATCAGTCAGGTGAGACACAGAGGAGGCCACTCAACAAAACCCATGAAATAGTGGAAGCAGGCTCGGTGCCTGTGGCTTAAGCAGCTAAGGTGCCAGCATACACATACAGCTGTATGCTGTATGCCAGCATACAGCATACATACACCTGAGCTGGCAGGTTCGAATCCAGCCCAGGCCACCAAACAACAATGATGGCTGTAGTCCTAGCCACTTGGGAGACAGAGGCAGGAGAATCACTTGAGCCCAGGGGTTGGAGGTTGCTGTGAACTATGATGCCCTGGCACTCTATCCAGGGCAACTGATTGACGCTCTGACTCAAAAAAAAAAAAAAAGAAAAAAGAAATAGCAGAAGCAGTTTATTACTTACAGAATCCAGAGAGAAGAGAGGTGCCTACAAGGGCCAATGTCAAGTCTGGAGACAGAAGTGTGCTCAGCCAGAGAGTGAAGAGAGAGAAAGGGACAGGGAGAGGGAGAACCTGGAGGATTATGTTTTGATTAAGGTCTGTGGGTGTTATCTCTTAGGCTTTCCCTTGGAGGCTAGGAGTGACTATTCTATTTTATTTTTTATTAATATTTTTTATTTTTTCAGAGACAGGGTCTTGCTCTGTTGCTCTGGATGGAGTACAATGGCAAGATCACAGCTCACTGTAACCTTGAACTTCTGGATTCAAACAATCCTCCTGCCTCAACCCCCTGAGTAGCTGGGACTATAGATGCACATCACCATGCCCCGCCAATTTTTAATTTTTCTTTTAGAAATGGGGTCTCACTGTGTTTCCCAGGCTGGTCTCAAATTCCTGGGTTCAAGTGATCCTCCCATCTCAGACTCCCAAAGTACTAAGATTACAGGTGTGAGCCACTGGCTCCAGTTAGAGGGGAAGTTTTTTAAATTTTTATTTTTTTTGAGACAGAGCCTCAAGCTGTCCCCCTGGGTAGAGTGCCATAGCATCACAGCTCACAGCAACCTCCAACTCCTAGGCTCAAGCGAGTCTCCTGCCTCAGCTTCCCAAGTAGCTGGGACTACAGACACCCACCACAACGCCTGGCTATTTTTTTTGGTTGCATCTGTCATTGTTGTTTGGCAGGTCTGGGCTGGATTTAAACCAGCCACCTTAGGTATATGTGGCTGGCACCTTAGCCACTTGAGCCACAGGTGCCGAGCAGAGAGGGGAAGTTTTAACTAGATCAAAGGTGCTGGGGAACAACTGGGTTTCAAACAACTTATGTCAGACCTAAACATGGACGCCAAGGCAGCAACTATATTAAAAAAAATCCATGCCAGAGATGGACAAAACAGACTCCTGGTGACATCTTCTTAGCACCTGGATCCAGCCATGACTGAAGATATACTATTGCTGTACCTTTTCCAGTTGTGTAAGCCAATCTCTCCTCTTTTTAAATTAGTTGTGGCAAATAAGGGTTCTCTCATATGCAAACAAAATAATGTTCTGGCTGCTGCAAAAAGATCACACCTCTGACCTCACACCTGGCCAGAAAGGTGTCAACTCAGTTGGACTAATCATCTGCTCTCTCATTCTCGGTCTTACCCTCTATCAGAAAGGAAAAAGAAAACCCTTACTCAAGGCTCAGTGCCTGTAGTTCAGCGGCTAGGGAGCCAGCCACATACACTGGAGCTGGCAGGTTCGAATTCAGCTCGGCCTGCCAAACAATGACAACTACAACCAAAAAAATAGCTGGGCATTGCAGTGGGTGCCAATAGTCCCAACTACTTGGAAGGCTGAGGCAAGAGAATTGCTTAAGCCCAAAAAGAGTTTGAGGTTGATGTGAGCTGTGATACCATAGCACTCTACCGAGGGTGACATAGTGAGACTCTGTCTCCTCCCAAAAAGAAAAGAGGGCAGTGCTGGTGGCTCAAGGAGTAGGGCATCAGCCCCATATATGGGGGTAGGGGTGAGGGTGAAGGGGTGGGTTCCAGCCCAGCCCTGACCAAAACTGAAAAAAAAAAAAAAACAGAAAAGAAAAGAAAACCCTTACTCAAGCTAACTTAATAACAATAGTCACTATTTCATAGAACAGTAAATTCATGATTAGGGCAGCTCTACAGTTGTTTAATTTAGTGGTCCCATAATACCATCAACCATCTTTCTGTCTTGCCAGTGTCTCAGCTTTGCCCTGAGGCTGGCTCTCCTCATGCTCCCAAAAAAGTTGCCAAGACTCCAGCCATCACATGAAAAAAATAACAGATACCAAAGGAAGAAGAAACCATCTCTTCAATATGCCTCTTTTAAAGAGGAAGGAACTCTATTGTGGTACTTATCTTTAGTTTCCCATAATCTGAAATCCTTCATGTGCTGTCTTCATTTGGGGTCTTCCAGAAGTAGATCCAGGGGTAAGAATTTGAGTACAGGCAGTTTATGTGGGAGGTTGCTATGAACTGAATTGTGTCCACCCCAAAATTCATCTGTTGAAAATCTAAGCCCTAGTGGTATATTTAGAGATGGGGTCTTAAGGAAGTAATTAAGGTTAAATGAGATCATAAAAGCTGGGGGATCTTATCTGATAGGATTAGTGGCCTTGTAAGAAGAGAAAACAAAGTGCTCTCTCTCCTCCTCTCTCTTCCTCTTTTTTTTTTTTTTGAGACAGAGCCTCAAGCTGTCCCCTTGGGTAGAATGCTGTGGCATCACAGCTCACAGCAATCTCCAACTCCTGGGCTCAAGCAAGTCTCCTGTCTCCACCTCCCAAGTAGCTGGGACCACAGGCACCCACCACAACGCCCAGCTATTTTTTGGTTGCAGCCGTCATTGTTGTTTGGTGGGCCGGGTTGGATTCGAACTCACCAGCTTAGGTGTACGTGGCTGGCGCCTTAGCCACTTGAGCCACAGGCGCTGAGCCTCTTCCTCTTTTTTTTATCCTCCCCACCCACCATGAGCACCTTGAGGAAAGGCCATGTGAGAATGCAGTGAGAAGGAGCTGTCTATATGCCAGGAAGAGAGAGAGCCCTCACCAAGAACATAATCAGCTGACACTTTGATCTTGGACATCCCAGTCTCCAGAACAGTGAGAAAATAAATTTCTGTTGTTTTGTGGTATTTTCTTATGGCAGCCCTAACAAACTAAAGCAGAGCTGATTCCAGTGACCTCTGGGGGGAAAAGAAACAAGACAGGAAAGGGAGAACAGCAATGCCAGGTATAAATGAAAAGTTACTGCTAAGTCCAACTAGAGCTCAATCTTGCTGGGGTTTGCTGTGGAGATTGTGTAGGACACACACCTCAGAGGCATCCCACCCAAGTCAAGACTACCCATCATACACCAATAGAGCTGTTCCTAGGGGCACTTTCGATCTGTACCATGTAAGGGACAGGAGAAAATCCACAATCAGAGAGCTGTAGGTGCCATCTGCCTTTGGCATACACTGGCCTAGGGCTCTGCAAACTCCTTCCATGAAGAACCAGATAGTAAATATTTTCAGCTTTGTAGACTGGCCAGTCTGTGTTGAAACTACGGATGAGCCTTGACTTGCAATGGGGACTACGTGCCAATAAACCCATGGTAAATTGAAAATATAATTTGAAAATGCACGTTATATAACTGAATTACCAAACATCATAGCTTAGCCTAGCCTACCTTAAACATGCTCAGAATACAGACATTAGCTTACACTTGGGTAAAATCCTCTAACACACAGCTTATTTTATAACAAAGTTTATCAATACTGTACCGAAAGTGAAAAACAGAATGATCATATGGACACTCACAGTACAATTTCTATTGAATGCCTATCACTTTCATGCCATCATAAATCCTAAGTCTCACTTTGTTGCCCTCAGTAGAG
>NW_003852522.1:402067-404666 GCF_000181295.1 Otolemur garnettii
GTGCCATGGTGTCACAGCTCACAGCAACCTCAGACTCTTGGGCTTACCTGAGTCTCTTGTCTCAGCCTCCCAAGTAACTGGAACTACAGGTGCCTGCCACAACACTTGGCTATTTTTTTGTTGCAGTTGTCATTGTTGTTTTAGCAGGCCTGGGCCAGGTTCAAACCCACCAGCTCTGGCGTATGTGGCCGGTGCCCTACCCACTGAGCTATGGGTGCTGCCATAATTTTTCTATTTTTAGCAGAGACCAGGTCTTGCTCTTGCTCAGGCTGGTCTCTAATTCCTGAGCTCAAGCCATCCTCTTGCCTCAACCTCCCAGAGTGCTAAGATCACAGGAATGAGCCACCAAGCCCAGTCTTCTATCTTCTGTATTCAACTATGCCCTTGTAGAGTGAAAGCTGCCACGTATAATATGCACACAATAAGCGCAGCTGTATGCCAATAAAACTTTATTTACAAAACAAGTGGTTGACCTGAGCCAATCACCAAGAAGGGGGATGGATCACCACCAGATGGGTTTAGACCAAGCAAGGCCCAACCTCTGAAGTACATGATCACTCAGAGTGGAAGTAGATTTGCCCTGCAGCATCCTCCTGAATTGTGGTCCAGGGTGAACCAGTTCTTACTGGACAAGTGAAGGAAAAAGGGGCTCAAAGAACACCAGAGCAGGTCCCAGTCCATACACCTGGCTCTGGAGTTTGGTTTGGCTTTTTTTTTTCCTTCACAGCGTGCTGATGGCTGGATCAGGAGCCCACAACCCACACAATAACCACCCTGCTGCTCAAATGGAGCTGACCAGAGGCTAGAATCCATACTGTTTCCCAAGCCACAGAAGAGCCAGAAGAGATACAGCAGGAATTGGAGTGTGAGCTCCCACCCCATTAGCCCAGATACCGCACTTGGAGGAGAACATTCCAGGCGTGTCCCTTTTTTCTCTTAAGGCACATCTTCCAATACTCTGTAGTCATTAAGCGGAATGAGGCAGGTCTGGATGTGTTGATTTGGGGAAGATGTCCACGGTATATAATTAACTGGAAAAAGCAATCATGGAACGGTGTGTCTGCAACGATCCCTATTTGTGAAAGGAAAAGAGAGGATATTCATATAGATGCTGATGTGTGAATAGAAAATGTCTGGGTGGATACACCAGGCAGCTCTTAGCAGGGCTATATCAAGGGAGAGGGAGGAGCTGAGAGGGAGATGCACCTCAATACACTATGCCTTCAATAGGGCTCGAATTCTTTGCCTTTTATCTTGAGCACGTATTGCTTTTCTAAGAAAACAAATCCTACTCTTCCCCACCCTCTCATACTTTGTTGCTATAAAGTAGGAAAGGAGTTGAAGAGAGAATCCCATAGGTCTTAGCCTCGGTTCTCCCAAAGCAGACCCAGAGATAGGGATTTAGGCACGCGAAAAGTTTAATCTGCCAGGTGGTCCCGGAAACACCAGTGGGAGATTTGAGCCGGCAAATGGAGTTCGCTCTGCTGGGGACCTCTGGGAGGCAGCAGAGAGCACTCACCTTAGACTTGATTCATAGGGTAGGAGGTTGAGGTATTTATCCTCCAAAATTCCATCTTTTGTTGAAGATCTTCACTCCTGAGAGTGTCAGCTCTTGGCATATCCTGCCTAAAGGCACCACATGCTTGTACAAAAGCCTCAGGCAGGGAGACCCAGGGGTGTAGGGTAGGGTGACCAGATTTTAACATTTGTAAAGCGGGACAACATGGGGGGGGGGCGGGGACGGGGCAGGGGACCGGGCAGGGCAGGGCCTGACAACAATGCAAACTTTGATAAGCAGTTCTGGATAATCACTTCTCACAATTACTTGTTATTATTATAGTTTAACATTATAAAATTAACAAAAATAATATAAAAGTCATATTCTGGCGAAATAGCCACATGGCAGCCGAAAACCATATATTCCCTTACTGTTCTCCCGCCCACTCATGCATTCTTTCCAAAAATCGGGACTTTTTTAAAACGCTGCGGGACGCAGAACAAATTATTAAAAAGCAGGACTGTCCCGCCAAAAGCAGGACGTCTGGTCACCCTAGTGTAGGGGAACCTGAGATCAGACAAAGAGGACATGAACATAGCACCAAGCACAACAGCTATCCCTTTTGTTAAATTGTAATTCATTTGTTATTCCAGGTTAATATGGGGATGCATATAATTAGGTTACATTGTTTTAAGGTTTTTGTTTGTTTGTTTGTTTTGCCAGGGCTGGGTTTGAACGTGCCACCTCTGGTATATGGGACTGGTGCTACCCTGCTTTTTTAAGGTTAAAGTCTGGGTCACAACAGCTGTACCTTAATACAGAAATGTTTAGGGCCAGGCATGGTGGCTTGTGCCTGTAATTTTGGTACTTTGGGAGGCAAGAGGATTGCTTGAGGCCAGGAGTTCAAGACCAGCCCTAGCAACAGTGAGACCCTTGTCTCTATAAAACATAGAAAAATTAGCCAGATGTGGCAGTGCATACCTGTAGTCCCATATACCTGGGAGGCTGAGGCAGTAGGATTGCTTGAGTCCTAAGAGTTCAAGGGTGCAATGAGCTGTGATGATGCCATTGCACTCCAGCCTGGGCAACAGAGCAAGGTCC
>NW_003852522.1:404820-412809 GCF_000181295.1 Otolemur garnettii
GCGCTCTACTCCTTTGAGCCACAGGCACTGCCCCAACTTGACTGAACCTTAGTGCCCAGATAGTTGATCAAATATTAACCTGAATGATTCTATGAATGTGTGTTTTCAGGGGTGATGAGATTAACATTGAAACTAGTGGACTTTGAGTAAAGTAGATTACTCCCCATAAGGGGGGTGAGCCTCATCCAGTCCATTGAAGCCTTATGAAAACAAAGATTGACCTCAGCACAAGAAATTCTGCCTTTGGATTCGTACTGTAGCTCTTCCCTGGGTCTCCAGGCTGCTGTCCTCCCCTGCAAATTTCGGATTTACCTAGCCTCCACAATTTCATGGACCAATTCTTTAAAATAAATATCCCTCCCTTTCCCATTCTCTCCCGTCCTCTTTCCCTCTCTGTCTTCCTCCCCTTCTTTTCCTCTCCTCTCCTCCTCTTTTCTGTTGACAAACCTTATTGGATTATCTCTCTAGTCTGCATCTACCCATTGCCCTCACTATACAGATGAGAAAACTGAGGCTCAGGGATGGGAACAACTGCTTGGGGCTATTGGAGTCCAGGATACTTTCTGTCCAGTCCCATAGCCTCCTCCTAGCGTGTTTTCCATTGGAGGCAGTAGAGGAGGTTTAAACAGCAGAGAGGAAGGGAAAGATCTGGAATCAGCTCGTCCCCTGGCTGGCTGGGTGACCTGGAGCACCCACTCAGCCCCTTGATGGTACCTGACCTGACCCTGGCACTCAATATCACAGAATCACTAGTGAGAAAGTGCCTCCCTTTCCCATACTATTAATCCCTCCAATTGCTCAAATAAACCAATTCTCAGGAGCTAGCTAGCATGACTTTCACATTTCTCCAGTGTCCCCTAATCCACCTTTTTAACCAGAGCCAGTTCCAGCTTCGGTCTTGGCAGAATTTAGGCAGAATTTGATGACATTCTTTTCACTTTCATTAGGTTAACTTTATACTTACTTTTTAAATTTTCTTATTTTTTTAGAGATGGGAGGTCTCACTACTTTGCCCAGGCTGGTCTCGGACTCTTGGCCCCAAGCAACCTCACCACCTCAGCCTCCCAAGTCCCTGAGATTAGAGGCATGTGCCATCACACCCTGAGATTAGAGGCTTGTAGTTATTTTTTGTTTGTTTGTTTATTTTAATTTGTGACCACTCGTGGTCTTCCATTCACCACCGTGAGAGAACATTCCTTTTGTGAGTGAATTGTGTAAGTTTAAGACCAAGTAAGTCTATTTTATAAAGGAAAATAGCTTGTGTGTAGGCAACCACGGAAACCACGCAGGAAAAGGCTTGCTCAGCTGCACTCATACTCTAGTCCCCTGGTCCCTTTTCTTTGATTATTATCCTTTTTTTCCTGGTGGGGGCGGGGGAGTGTGAGACAAGGGCGACAGGAAGCTGGCACTTTGAGTTTCTCATTCTTTTGCTGTTTGTAAGTAATAAACTGTCAAAATTGAAAAGTGGGTCCTTGTATTTTTTACCAGGAGCATCCATCTGGCCTGCTCTGTGTTGGCCAAGGTGGTGTGGTTGAGAAGATGGAGGGGAAGCGATGAAACTTCAGGGGACACTTGGGCTGCTTCGACCCCAAACCCATTTCCTGAACTCCATGGTGATCTGCTTCTGCTGAACGTAAGTGGAAGTGAGGCGTTAAAGTCTCTGACCTTCTTCTTGCTCTCCTTCTCTCTCTCTGTCCCTCCCAGTCCTCAGCTGGGCTGTACAGGGAGGGTCTTGTGAAGGGCTCTGAGGCACTGGGAGAAGGTAAAGTCACAATACAGGGGGAGACTGCATTTCCATTTACAGCAGAGCTATCCATGATGTGAGAAAAACATCCGCAGTGTGTTAAGTCACCAGATTTGGGGTTTGCTTGTTACAGGAGCCGACGTGTCTTTATTCTAACTAATACACTATTTGAACTCATTTAATTCTTTTCTTTCCTTTCTACCTTCCTTCCCCTCTCCTCTCTTCTCCTTTTTTGTCTCCTTTCCTCCCTTCTCTTCCTTCCTCTCTCCCTCCCTCCCTTTCTCCATCCCTTTCTTTTTTTGTCTTTCTCATTTTTTTAAAGACAGGGTCTCATTCTGTTGCCCAGGCTCCAGGCTAGAGTCAACAAAGAAACATCCCTCTGTGAGACCTGAAGTCTTTCATCCTACAATAGATCTCCTGCTCCTGTGCAAGGAGGGAGGGAGGTGCAGCCCTTGAGTCTTAGTACGTCCCCTCTGTTGTATCAGGCAGTGTGCAGATGTGGCTATATCTGGCCCTCTTCTTCTAAGATGGAGTCCATCCTGAGATGATGTGTGCAAAGGGCCTGGCTCAGAACCAGCACGTAACAAACACCTCTGTAAGTAACCGATATTACTGTGATATATATGTAGAGATAGAGAGAGAGAGCGCTAATCCTGTGACAGATTGTTTGATATTATTATTGTTATTTTTTGTTTTTGTTTTTAGAGACAGGGTCTCACTCTAATGTCCAAGCTGGAGTGCAGTGACCTGATTGTAGCTCACTGTGACCTCAAATTCCTGGGCTCAAATTCCTGACCTTCAGCCTCATGGATAGCTGGCACTCCAGGTGTGTCCAGCCAATCTTTTTTCATATTTTTAGAGATGGGATCTCACTATGTTGCCCAGGCTGGTCTCAAACTTCTGGCTGCAAGTGATCCTTCTGCCTCAGCCTTCTGAAATGTTGGGATTAAGGTGTGAGCCACTGTGCCCATCACTGATACAGTTATTGTGGATGGTGTCAGGGTGCTGAATAAGAGGCAGCATACCTCAGGGTTGAGCCAGACAGGCTGGGTTAAAATCCTGTCTCTACCATATACCAGCTGTGTGACCTTGGGTAAATTACTTAACCTCTCTGTGCCTCTGTTTCCCCATTTATAAAATGGGAATTACGATACTGTTTTATGGGGTTACAGTGAGAATTTGGGTAGAAAATGCTCTAACAGTACCCACCACTGATGTTTAGTTTTAGTACTTATTTGTTTTTGGAGACCATGTCTTGTTCTGACACCCAGGCTGGAGTACATATGGTACAATCATAACTCGCTCACCATAGCCTTGATTCTAACTTCAAGTGATCCTCCCACCTCAGCTTCCCCAAATGCTAAGATTACAGGCACGAGCCACTATACCCTGCCCAGTTTTACTACTACTATAACAATTATCTGTACTCAGAGTTTCATCTTCTGGGTCCCCAGGCATGGCAACAGCTGGCTCTCTGACCAGGGCCTCCCTACACTGCTCACTCGCAGCACGACTCCTCTGCCTTCCCCTTCTCTGGCTCCTGGCAGCCCTGTTCTCCCCCACTCTTGGCATGAGTTCTAGCCCCATCTCCTCCCATCTCCTTTGCCCCTCAGCCCCAGGGTGACCAGAGCCCTTGCCTCATGGGACAGCTTTCTAGCACTTTCCCCTTTATAAGAGATTGACTGCAATTTCTATAATAACATCACATTAGCCAGAAATTAATGTCCTCATTAAGATAGCAATTAGGCACATTAGCGCGGCAATAAAAGAGAAGCTTATGAAATAATTGCTGGTTCCAAAATGCCTTTAATTTAGTATTTTATATTGCGCTGTGTTATTAATTTTTTTCCCTCGGCAGAAGATAATAAGAGAAACGTTTGAATTGTGGAGAAGTTTAAAATTAAAAAAAAATTTTTTTAAAGGAAAGCAATGTTGATACCTATAGACAGATAATCTTTCTTCTCTCCCAAGTCTCCACAGATCCCAAGTCAACTGGCATCGATGGGTAGGGGGTCAGGCTGTGTCCAGAGGAGATTGGGAGTTGGGTACTCTTTGATCCCAGAAGCAGGAGAAATGGTGCCATGTTTCTTTGCCCTAAACAACAAATACCTGTTTGTTTGGGTTTTCTTTTCCCCAGTAGATTTCATCTCCTGAATTCAAAATCTTTCAGCAAATGCTTCCTTGGTACCCTGTGGCTCTGCCCCTGCTGTCAAGGAGTTTCCAGATTCTTGGAGAAAGACAGATGTGTAAATGGGAAATTGCCACAATAAACTGGGGATGCACTATTTTTGTAACTCATAATGAAATCATGGATCAGCCGTGGATGGTAAAATCATCTAGGGGAGAAGTAAATGAGGAATGTTTTTGCGGAGGGCTCTTCTGTCCCCATCTAAAGCCTGGATCAACCTTAGTGGCCTGTGCTGGACATGACGTAGCTCCCAGAGGGAACAGCAGCAGTCAGGGAAGGGACATGCCTGTCTGAACTAGGGAGGGATCCACAGAGAAATCTACAGGAAGAGCGTCCCAGCCAGGGGGAATAGCAGTTGCAAAGCCCCTGCGGTAGGGACAAGCTGAGAGAATGTGAGATCAGTTGGGAGGCTGGTGTGGGTGAATGGAAGTGAGAGAAGGAGAGAGTGGAGTAGAGGCGATCAGAGAGACATCAAGGAGTGAAGGAATGGGGAAGATTCCTCAGGACATGAAGGGGACAGCAATCAATTTCAGGACCCCCAGAATTGAAGTTTGGGTCTTTTGTAGGGGAGGACAAGTTCTGCGCAACACACACCTGTGCCCATTAGCCTCTTTGTCAGTCACCTATTGCCCACTATGCTACATTACAAGCAACCCCCAAAGCCAGTGGCTTAGGACAATCAGCGTTAACTTTGGCTCTGCTCTGCAGTCTGCAGGGCAGTTTTGCAGGTCTTGGCTGGGCTTACCCACATGTCTGTGGTCAGCTGTGGATCCGGGAGGCACACTCTGTTTATGCAGGCTGGTCTCTCTTGCATGTTTGGGGCTCTGCTGGCTATAGGCTGGTCCAGGACAACCTTGGCTGGGATGACAAGACTCTCCTTCATCCTCCAGTAGGCAGGGTTTCCAGACATTGAGCAGAAACATGCAGCCCCTCTTGAAGCCTAGATTCGGAACTATCCTTCACTTCTGCTACAATCCTGTGGCCAAAGCAGATCACTAGATCAGCCCAGACTCAAGGGATGTGGAAATAGATTCCACTTTGCTCTGGAAGAGTGACCTAGCTAGAGACAAAGAGTATAGTGATGGGGTAGAACTGGGTCTATTTAGCAACCTTCCCCAGCCCCTTGATGGCTTTGGGGCTCTTGATAATGACACCCTGTCCCACCCTAGGTACCCCAAGGCATTCTATCATTCTTGACCCTAGCTCTGGTCACTCTAGAAGTTCCTCCTACCCATGTTTGCTCTCTCTAAGCTCCCAAAAGGGCTATGGCTTGTGTTGTTCAAACCCCCAAATTCCTGAAAGGCTTCCCTTTCTCCTCACATTGGGCTGTGAACAGGGCTGACACTTTTTAATTGAAATAATTGGCTCTCCTAATAGCAAACAGAGTCAGTGTCAGAAGGCAGGGGTGAAGTTAGTCCGCATGCTGGAGCAAGGGGGAAATGGAAATTGGGAACTTGGCTTGAACCTGCCTCAGTACTCCCTTGTGCAGTGTCCGTCCTGCCCAACCCTACCAGCTCTAATGCAGGGACTAAAGAGAGGAGAAAAAGAAGGTGAAAAGGATTCTACCAGGAGCTAGGGCATCATTTAGTTCTAGCCTTAGCGCTAGGTCCAGATGAAGGACCTTCCCCAAACTGACCCGGAAGGGAGATGCAGCTGGGCAACCCAGATGCGCAGTTCACACAGGGTAGCCTGGCCTCTTGGGGACCAAGACTGGCCAGACTGTGTGGAGGAGGGGTGAGGGATCAGGAGGTGGGGGAAGAAGGAGGATAGGGTAGGTCCCAACCCAAACCACCCAGTTGATTATTTCCCCGTCGGTTTCCCCATTACCCCCACCCCAATTTTATATCCCAGGGGAATTAACTGTAGCTGAGTTCTTGGTTGCCATGGTGACTGCCACACAAAAATTAGGGGTGGGGGGAAGACACCCCAGGGGCATGAAGAAACAATTTGCTCTCAGTTCTGGGAGGCAGCACCAGAAGCAAAATCTTTTGGGGGCGGTGGGGGGGGAAATGCTGAGAGAACTACAGCTGGGTAGGGGGCAAACCTTCCCATGGCCCCTTGCCAAGGAGAGAGCTCTGGCTGCTTCTCCCACCCAAAGACTTTTGCACCCAGGGTCTGCAGGGGCAAGGACTCCTTTTTTTTTTTTTTTAATTTCCAATTCCTCCTTGGGACCGTGTGCTAGATGGGGGACCTGAATACACCTGAATACACATTGCTCCCAAACCCAGGAAAAGACACTCACTTCCTGGGCCCTTCCCCTGCCTTCCCCTCAGGCTGTGATGGAAAGGTCCAGAGTATCCAGGGTTTGGGGAGGATGGTGAATTTAAACCCCAGGAGGCAACCTGCAGCCCGGATCTTCCCTAAACCCCTGAGAAAGCCTGAGAAGGCACAGTGTGGTGGCAGCTGTGGAGGTTTGTTTTAATCTGTTAATAAAACGCAACTGAATCAAATCCGCTCCAAGGGAAGGGGGGGCAGCAAGGCAGGGGCCATGGTGTTTGCAGAAGTTGGAAATTTAATAAGAAGGAAAAATAAAAATAGCCACTGAGCTGGAGAGAGAGAGGAGGGAGAAGCAGGCAAGTGTGGGACTATGGGCTGGGTGGAGACCTGCAGGGGGAAGATGGAGTGAGGGGCTGGGGAACTGACCCCCCTACTCAGGCTGGAGGAGCAAGGGAGGAACTGCCAGAGGCACCAGGAAGAAGGGGGTTGGGGTATCACTCACACTCCACTTTCCTGGCAGATTTTTTCCCAGTAGTGAGCTAGGCACAGAGCTCAGGGATTGGCTGTCCCAATACCTGGGTGTAGCCTTTGGTTACTTAGTCTTCACAATGCCCCACACCTTCTGAGCTGCTAAGGAGATGCATCACAAAGGCAGGACTTCCAAGAACAGTTGTACAGGTTGCTCACTGCACAAGAGTACAGGATGAAAGCTTGAGCAAGAGTTGACATCATCTGTTGCCTTTGCTCAGATCCACACAAAAGGACAGCACCTGTGGCTCAGTGGGCAGGGCGCTAGCCCCATATTCCGAGGATGGGAGGTTCAAACCTGGCCCTGGCCAAACTGCAAACAAAAATAGCCGGGTACTGTGGGGGCACCTGTAGTCCCAGCTACTCGGGAGGCTGACACAAGAGAATCGCCTAAGCCTAGGAGTGGGAGGTTGCTATGAGCTGTGACACCATAGCACTCTCTACGAAGGGCAACAAAGTAAGACTCTGTCTCTAAAAATAAAAAAGAAAAGATCCACACAAAAATGGTAGAGATGACCATCAGTGAATGAATGGATAAACTAATGTCATCTATCCATACAATGGAATATTATTCAGTAATAAAAAGGAATGGTGTACTGATCCACACTACCATGTGGATGAGCCTTGGAAACAATGCTGAGTGAAAGAAGCCAGCCTACTGCTGAGAAGGTCACATAGCATATGATTCCATTTATATGAAGTGTTCAGAATAAGCCAATCCATAGAGAGAGAGGATGCAAATTACTAGTACCCAGGGGCTGGGGCAGGGGGAATAGGGGCGACTGCTAATGGGGATGGAGTTTCCTCTTGAGATGATAACAATGTCTTGGAACTAGATAGTGGTGACAGTGGCACAATATTACGAATGTACTAAATGCCACTGAATTGTATGTTTTTATTTTTATTTTGTTTTGTTTAAAGTTAATAGCAGAGATTTATTAAGAGCATCCGCAAGCAGATGGGCTGTCACTGAAAATGGAAGATGGCAACAACCAATTATATGTTTTTAAATAGTTAATGATGGCCAGGTGTGACAGCTCATGCCTGTAATCCCAGCAATCTGGAAAGCTGAAGGGGGAGGATCTTATGAGGCCAGGAGTTCAAGACCAGCCTGAAAAATCGAGACCCTGCCTCCACAAAAAATATAAAAATTACCTGGGTATGGTGGCACATGACTGTCATCCCAGCTACTTGGAAGGCTGTGGTGGGAGGATCACTTGAAAATAGACGCTTGAGGCTGCAATGACCTATGATGATACCACTGCACTCTAACCCAGGTTGACGGAGCAAAACCTTGACTCAAAAAAAAAAA
>NW_003852522.1:413030-417174 GCF_000181295.1 Otolemur garnettii
GTTGGAGGTTGTTGTGAGCTGTGATGCCACAGCATTCTACCAAGGGCGATAGCTTGAGGCTGTCTTAAAAAAAAAGTTAATGGTATGTTTTGTGAATTTCACCTCAATAAAAGAAAGGTCCACAAAAGTTGGTGGAGGACCACCTGGGTCCCTGAATGCAAATGACACTCCCTCCACTTCAAGGAACTCCAAGATTACTGGTAATCCCAGACCAGAGCAGCTTTGTGTTGGCTACAGCCTGCAGGGGCCCTCTGGGCACACCTGAATGGAATTCAGAGTCAGTCAATGAATATTTACTAAGTGTTTATTTCACACCAGGAGATGTGCTAGGTGGTGTCCTGGGGCTGATGTTCCAGTGGGGGCAGACGGACAGACCCAACACACCAGCATTCAGTATATAAGGTGGTGGCACATGCTATGAATTAAGAGGCAACTGAGGGTGACAGGGGCACTGCATGCAATTTTAAGTAGGTGACCTCACTAAGGAGACATCTCAGCAAAGCCCAGAAGCAAGCAAGAAGGAGCAAGTATCTAAGAGAAGAGCATTCCACGCAGAGGGAACAGCCAGTGCAAAGTGCTGAAGTCCTTGTTTTCTAAATTGTGCACATCTGAATATGGGTTGCTCAGCCCTAGTGGAGGCTCTTCTTTTTTTTTTTCTTTGAGACAGTCTTGCTGTGTTGCCCACACTGCAGTGCAGTGGTGGGATCATAGCTCACTACAATCTTAAGCTCCTGGGCTCAAGCGATTATCCCATCTTGACCTCTCAAAGTGCTGGGATTCCATTGCTCCTTGCCTTTTTAAAAATCACATTCGGCCTGGGCAGGTAACTCACGCCTGTAATCCTAGCAGTCTAGGAGGCTGAGGAAAGAAGATCCCTTGAACTCAGGAGTTCAAGACCAGTCTGAGTGATACCCTATCTCTACTAAAAATAGAAAAATTATCCAGGCATTGTGGCAGGCACCTATAGTCCCAGCTAGTTGGGAGGCTGAGGCAAGAGGATCCCTTGAGCTCAGAAGTTTGCTGTGAGCTAGGCTGATGCCACAGCACTCTAGACTAGGCAACAGAGTAAGACTCTGTCTCAAAAAATGAAAAAACAAAGTCCAATTCTGACTTAAACAAGGAATCAGCCATGTATAGGATAACCCAGCCATGAACATCACTAAGTTCCTGACCCCCAAGTCAAAATTCTTGGATTTCTATCACCAGTGGATAGCCCCCAATCTGTTGAGAACAGAAAGTGATCCTAGCAGCAAATCTTAAATAGGATTTACTATGAGCCAGGTACTACCACCTGCACTAACTCATTTAATCCTCACAATGAATTTTAGTAATGTAGAAAATGTTATTGCCATTTTACAAGTGGGGAAATTGAGGCCCAAGGAGGTGAAGTGGCTCCCCCATGTTGGCAAGCGGCAGCTTCTGGATGTGAACCTAGGACACCTATCTGTGGATCCCATATAGGTAGGTGATCTGCACCCACGCACCTACCCAGGTGGATGCGGGCCTGTGAGAATCTTTCAAGACCTCACCCAGGTGGGGTCCCCAGGTCTCCAGGCTTGCACTGGAGCTGCCTATGTTTCCAGACTGAGCTGGCAAGGGTCCCGGCGCTGGGGAGTCGGTGTTGGCGGGTGATTGATGGTTTAATATCTAGCGCTGCGACCTGGGCCCCTCCTCACCCACAGCTTGGCAGGCAGCCCCCAGCGAGAGGCAAAGATGGGATAATTCGGTTACCAAAAAGAGAATGAAAATTCCAGAGAGAGAGAGAGGGAGGGAAGTGCAGACCAGGGGTCAAGCTGAGAGTTGGGAATTGGTTTGGAGGGGCTGGGCTCAGATGCCAAACCTGCTTTGGGGTCTGAGTGCTCCCAGATCCCAGCTCCTCTCCAGCCTCCATCTGACTTCCTTTCTTGAGATGGAGACAGCAGATGTGATGAGTGAGAGCTACAGGGCAGGGGCAAATCCTCAGGAGAGAAAGCAAGTGGCCTCTGCCTGGGACATCTGGGACGCTGGGGTACACCAGAGGGAGGTAGAGGAGACAGGAGTCTCTAGGTACTCAATTCAGAGGCTCTGGTCATTATTTATTTATTTTTTTTTTTTGGAGGCAGAGTCTCACTATGTCGCCCTGGGTGAAGTGCCGTGGCGTCACAGCTTACAGCAAACTCAAACTCTTGGGTTTAAGCGATTCTCTTGCCTCAGCCTCCCAAGCAGCTGGGACTACAGTGCCTGCCACAACACTTGGCTATTTTTTCATTGTTTCAGTTGTCATTGTTGTTTAGCTGGCCCAGGCTGGGTTCAAACCAGCCCTCAGTCTATGTGGCTGACGCGGTAACCACTGTGCAATGGCCGCCGAGCCATCCTTTATTTCTTTATTTATTTTTTGCAGTTTTTGTCGGGGTTGGGTTTGAACCTGCCCACCTCCAGCATATGAGGCCAGTGCCCTACTCCTTTGAGCCACAGGCACTGCCCCCTTTATTTATTTATTTATTTATTTATTTATTTATTTATTTTTTGCAGTTTCTGGCTGGGGCCAGGTTTGAACCTACCACCTCCGGCATATGGGGCTAGCGCCCTACTCCTTTGAGCCAAAGGCGCTGCCCCCTTTATTTACTTTATTTATTTATTTATTTATTTATTCATTTTGAGACAGAGCCTCAAGCTATTACCCTGGGTAGGGTGCCGTGGCTTCACAGATCACAACAACCTCCAACTCCTGGGCTCAAGTGAGTCTCCTGCCTCAGCCTTCCAAGTAGCTGGGACCACACGTGCCCGCCACAATGCCCAGCTATTTTTTGGTTGCAGCCGTCATTGTTGTTTTGGCGGGCCCAGGGCTGGATTCCAACCTGCCACCTTAGGTGTATGTGGCTGGCGACTTCGCCACTTGAGCCACAAGTGCCAAGCCTATTTACTTTTTTAGAGACAGGGTCTCGCTCTGTTGCCCAAGCAACTCAAGGATCCTCCCACCTCGGCCTCCCAAACTTCTGGGATTACAGGTGTGAGACACTACATCCAACCTTCAGGACATCTGTGTGTGTGTGTGTGTGTGTGTGTGTGTGCGTGTGTACGTCTCTGTCTCTGTCTCTCTCTGTCTCTTGCCCCACGCCCGGGCCAACCACATCCAAACTTTGGACTTTCTCTCCACCTCCACGACCCCTTCTTGGTCCAGTCCAGCATCATTAACCTACATGGAGCAGTTCCCTCTGCCCTGGCCTCCGTCTCCTGCCTTTGCCCTGAAGCCTGTTCTTTCCATAGCCTCCAGGGGGCGCCCGTATGAGCACCTGAGCCTGGTCACGCCTAAAGACTCCCACTAAAGTTGGTTACTTATTGCTGCCATCACGTCCTTAGCTTTTTAAAACAATGTAAATGTATTATTTTGCCGTTCTTAAGGTGAGAAGTCTGGTACGGGTCTCGCTTGCCTAAGATGAAGATGTCCGCAAGCCGTGCACCTTTCTGGAGGCTGTAAGGATGGATGGGTTTTCTTGCTTCTTTTTAGGGGTTGCAGAATTCAGTTTCTTGTGATCGTAGGACTGAAATCCCGGCTTCCAGAGGTCGCCTGCACTCCTTGTGTTGGGGCCTCTTCCTCTATCTTCCTTTTTTTTTTGAGACAGAGCCTCAAGCTGTCCCCCTGGGTAGAGTGCCATGGCCTCACTGCTCACAGCAACCTCCAATTCCTGGGCTCAAGCGAGTCTCCTGCCTCCGCCTCCCAAGTAGCTGGGACCACAGGCACCCACCACAACATCCGGCCATTTTTTTTTGGTTGCAGCCATCATGGTTATTTGGCGGGTCGGGGCTGGATTCGAACCCGCCACCTTAGGTGTACGTGGCTGGAGCCTTAGCCGCTTGAGCCACAGGCGCCAAGCCATCTCTTCCTCTATCTTCAAAGCCAGCCAGGAGACTCAAATCCTTCTTCATACTGCAACACTCTGCCTTCCTTTTACAAATTTTTCAGTTTATCGGGTTTTTTTTTTTGTTTTGGTTTGGTTTGGGTTTTTGTCTTGAGACAATGTCTTACTTTGACCTTCAGACTGGAGTGCAATCAAAGCCACTGCAGCCTTGAACTCTGAGCTCAAAGAATCCTCGTGCCTCAGCTCCGGAGTAGCTGGGAATAGAGGCCTGTGCCACCACACCTGGCTAATTTTTTTTTTTTTTT
>NW_003852522.1:417393-422724 GCF_000181295.1 Otolemur garnettii
CTGTATCTGGTCTCCCTTATGCTTTTTTTTTTTTTTTTAGAAATATTATTTATTTGATACAGAGTCTCACTATGTCACCCTGAGTAGAGTGCTGTGTTGTCACAGCTCACAGCAACCTCAAACTCTTGGGCTTAAGTGATTCTCTTGCTTCAGTCTCCCAAGTAGCTGGGACTGCAGGCACCTGCCACAACGCCCGACTATTTTTTGGTTGGAATTGTCATTGTTGTTTAGCAGGCCTGAGCCAGGCTCGAATCCGCCAGCCTCAGTGTATGTGGCTGGCTCCCTTACTCACTGAGCTACGGGTGCCAAGCCTCTCTTATGTTTTTTAAAGGATTTGTGTAATTAGGTTGGACCCACTTAATAATCCAGAATCATTTCCCTGTCTGAAGATCCTTTAATTACATTTGCAAAGTCTCTTTTGTCAGTAAATTTGCATATTCACAGATCCTGGATTAGAAAGTAGATATCCCAGGGAGGTCTGCTTATGGACCCTCTCTCTCAGAGCAAACCTGTAGTCCTCTCTGAGACCACAAAGTCCTGCATGTTCTGTCCTGGTTGCTGTCTCCAGCCACCTGGGTTTCCCAGTGTTCCCCAAACTCACCAAGCTCACGGCTGCCTCAGGGCCTTTGCACAGTCTGTTTATTCCCAGCTGCCTGAGTCATCCTCTCCCAGATATGTGAATATCTCCTTCCCCAGCTCCTCCATGTCTGCCTTTACATGTCCCCCTCCCCAGAGAAACCTTCCCTGATACATACACACACCACCGCCCCCAATTACAACTCCCATAGACACCATAGCCACTTTGCTTTTCTCTAGTCCTCTCTGCCCTAGGATATACTGCAGGCATTTATTCTGTGTTCATCTTGTCTATTGTCTGGGTCCACCACCAGGATGTCAACACCTAAAGAGAAGTTCCCCTACTTTGTTCCCTCCTGACTCTGCACTACTCTTCCTTTGCCAGCCCTTGGCACACAGCAGTGTTTGTCGAGTGAGTGGAAGGCCAGCAGGGCGCCAGCACAGAGGAGGACTGAGATCCAGTGGAAAGTTGGGTGGAGAGGGGTTGGTGCTGAGTAAAGAAAAAGACCTGGAAGAATCCTGGAGGTCAACAGATCACTGTGAAGACAGCCCTGGTGGTTCACACCTGTAATCCCACCCCTGTGGGAGGATCACTTGAGGCCAAGAGTTCAAAATCAGTCTGGGCAACATAGCAAGACCCTGTCTTTACAAAGAAAGGAGAAAGAAAAACTAGCTGGGTATGCTGGCACGTGCCTGTAGTCCCAGCTACTCAGGAGGCTAAGGTGGGGATGGGGAATTGCTTCAGCCCAGGAGTTCAAGATTGCAGCGAGCTATGATCACTTCATTGCATGACAGCCTGGGCAACAACAGAGTGAGAACTTGTCTCAAAAAAAAAAAAAAATTAAATTAAAAGAGAGAGAGAGAGATGGCAGTGATAAAACGCACCAGTGTTGTACAAACTCTACTCATGGGGTTGTATTAAACACAACTCTGGTTTCATTTTCCACTGCCCCACAACATGCTTTCCAAGTTGGGGGGAAGCATGTTCCCCTGCTCCACCCCACTGGATAAAATCTTAGCCTTATGATTGCTTTCTAATCGTCTCAGTTAACAGATGTTCCCAGGGTCACTTTAGGTTATACGGTAACTTGGTTTTGATTCAAAACAAGAATGTCCAGAGCCAGGCTAGAACCGTGGTTTAGACTTAAATCTCATTTCCTTCTGCCACCCCTACCTGGGGTCAGGCTCCTGGGTTCTGGTGATGGAGGGGTCCCTTCTTTCCCTCCTTTCCTTTCACACTCAGGGCTTAAGCTCTGGGAGTATAGTGGGTCAAATGGTGGCTCCTAAGAGGATGTGTCCACCTCTTAACATGCAAAACCCGTGAATGTGATTTTATTTCGAAAATGACTCTTTGCAGATGTAAGTAATTTAGTTAAGACTCTCAGGATGAGATCATACTGGATTATCTGGTGGCCCTAAATCCAGAGTTCAGATTTTTTCTTGTAACTTTTAAGGGTCCCTCTGACCTCTCTGCTGCCTCCCTTGGGACCTGCTCCCTACTCGGACTGACTCTTGCCTCATTCAAGCCAGTCACAGACTTGCTGTTGGAGTCCTGATAACTCCTCTAGGAAGCCTTCCTAAAAGTAGCCATGATTTTTGACCCACCAGGGCAATTGCCAGCCCCTTTCCCTTGTCCTTCCTGGGCCATGAGGCCCTGAAAATTGAGGGGACCCACACTTGGTTCTGCATAGCATTTTACTAATGTTTCCCCTTCTTTGGCTTGAGGCAAGGGGACACCTTGCTCTATCTCCTTCCTCTGAAGGGGGAGATCACAGGCTCATAGCATAGCCTCTAAAGAAATCCTCTGCCATGTATGGTGGCTCACATCTGTTGGGAGGCCGAGGAGAGTGGATCATCTGAGCTTAGCAGGTCAAGATCAGACTGAGCCAGAGTGAGACCCTGTCTTTAAAAACAGCCGGACATGGCTCGGCGCCTGTGGCTCAAGCGGCTAAGGCGCCAGCCACGTACACCTAGGGTGGCGGGTTTGAATCCCCAGCCCGGGCCCGCCAAACAACAATGATGGCTGCAACCAAAAAATAGCCGGGCGTTGTGGCGGGCGCCTGTGGTCCCAGCTACTTGGGAGGCTGAGGCAGGAGACTCGCTTGAGCCCAGGAGTTGGAGGTTGCTGTGAGCGTGATGCCACGGCAGTCTACCCAGGGGGATAGCTTGAGGCTCCGTCTCAAAAAAAAAAAAACAGCCGGACATAGGTTTGGCGCCTGTAGCTCAGCGGCTAGAGTGCCAGCCACAAACACTGAAGCTGGCGGGTTCGAACTCAGCCCAGGCCTGCCAAACAACAGTGACAACTACAACCAAAAAATAGCCGGGTGTTGTGGCAGACACCTGTAGTCCCAGCTACTCCCAGGCTGAGGCAAGAGAATCGTTTAAGCCCAAGAGTTTGAGGTTGCTGTGAGCTGCAATGTCACTGCACTCTAAGGAGGGTGGCATAGTGAGACTCTGTCTCAAAAAAAAACCCAAAAATTAAAAAATGGCTGGATATGGTGGCACACACTGCTAGTCCCAGCTACTCAGGAGACTAAGGAAGGAAGATCCCTTGAGCCTAGGATTTTGAGCTTTGATTGCACCACTGCAAGCCAGCCTGGGTGACAGAGCAAGACCCTATCTCTACCAAAAATGGATGGCACACTCCTATAGTCTTAACTAGTCCAGAGACTGAGAGAAGGAGTTTGAGCCAAGGAGTTTGAGGCTACAGTAAGCTATAATGACACCACTGCACTTCAGCTTGAGCAACAGAACAAGATCCTGTCTCCAAAACAAAAAACAAAACAAAACAAAAATTAAATGAAAAGCAAAAGTAATCTTTGCTACGATCTGGCATCCTGTGCTGGTCACTGTGTCTGCTTAGTTGAAATCTCCATCTTAGCATCCTTTTGCTCAAGTGATGTCCAACTCTTATGCTCACTGACGCAATGTTGTAAGCTTACAGAAAGGAAAAGAAGAATGGATAAAGAAGAGCCACACAGGAGTGGTCTGAGCTATACCCAGGAAATCTGGGCTTGGGGAAACCCAACCTGCAGCCCTTTTGAAGCTGAGAGTGCCCCTATGGTTTAGCAACCTGAGTGATTACTTTAAAACCTAAATCAGAGCTGGTCAATCTCATGCTCGAACCTTTCATTACTCTTAAATAAAAACATGGGCCCTCTTCCATTGCTTATGAGGCCCCATCCTCTCTCTGCCCTCATCTAGATGTTTTGAAAACACACCTGCCTCGGGGTCTTTGCATACAAGCCAGGCCTCCCTCCAGCAGAAACCTGGCCCTGGCTTTCACATGGCTTCCCCTCTCTCTTCACTCTGATCTGGAGCACAGATTGTCCCTGAGTATCTCTTTTCCTTGTCTCTCTCTCTCTCTTTGGTAAACAATTTTATTTTTTATTATGGTAAAATATCTACAACAACATAAAATTTATCATTGTAACCATCGTCAAGTATACAACTCAGCTATAATAAAGATGATCACATTGTGCCACTGTCACTTCTGTCTAGTTCCAGAACGTGGGCTCCGGGCTTGGCTTCTTACAGCTGTCGCTAAAGTGTATAGTGGCATAGTGGCTCACACTTACAATCCCAGACCTTTGGTAGGCTGAAGCAGGAGGACCCCTTGAGACCAGGAGTTTGAGATCAGCCTGGGCAACATAGTGAGACCCCGTCTTTACAAAAAATTTAAATATTAGCCAGGCATGGTGGTGCCTGCCTATAGTCCCAGATACTTTAGACAGGAAGATGGCTTGAGCCCAGGAGTTAGTGGTTGCTGGGAGCTAAGATTGTGCCACTGCACACCAGCCCAGGCAACAAAGCAAAAAAAAAAAAAAAATAGTGGCATCAGTGCAGGTCATTCTCTGTTCCCTCCCCACCATGTTCAATTTGTGGCTCTGCTCTGTGTCCTGGGAGCCAAACTCTAGGGCTGCACCATTGATCTCTCTTGTCTCCTGGGTTAGGGATGGGTTTAATGAAGGGAAGCATCAATCAGGAATGAAAGAAAGGCTGGCTGGGGTTCCTCAGCCTCACTCCTGTTGGAAGGGGATCCTCTACCCCTTCCTAAAAGAACTTCACTTACTTCAACTGGCCATGTGCTTTCCTTAAAAGCTCCCTCCATAAACCCCTGGAGCTTGCTGTCAGCCCCTGACTGCCCAACAGCCCCATGCACAGGGCAGGGGGGCCAGTTTCTTGCAAAACTTTTGATGAACCTGCTCTGACTACTAAGTGGTTAAAAATATCCACTCCGCCCAGGCAATTTTGCTAAGTCTGTGTCAGGGGGAGAAAGAGAGACTCCAGAGAGCTCACAAATGAAGCAAATTGCTGAAAATCGGATTTTTCCTGTCTTATCTAGGAGCCACATGAGAGGAAAGGGGATTGCAATTTCTACAGGAACTTTCTCACATCCCCACATTTGTGGTACAAGTGGCAGAAAGTGGGGAGGAGCAGAGAGAGAAACAGAAGACAGAGGCATGAGAAGAAAGGAACAGAAAGAAAGGGGAGGAAAACATGTACAAGAGAAAAGGAAAATGGCCATGATACATTTGGGCAGGACTGAGAAAGTCACAGGAGCCACCAGTGGCTCTGAGTAACCCCAACCCCAGGGGGCAGCACCTATAAGGGCTATCTCCACTTACAAAGCCCCTCAGCCAACCATGTCCAATTATAATTGCAAAGCAAGTTTGTACGATGCAGGGGCACTCACCCCATTCTACTGATGAGAAAACTGAGGCTAAGAGAAAGGATGCACTTGGCCAGGCATGG
>NW_003852522.1:424561-429690 GCF_000181295.1 Otolemur garnettii
CCCAGCTACTTGGGAGGCTGAGGCAGGAGACTCACTTGAGCCCAGGAGTTGGAGGTTGCTGTGAGCTGTGATGCCACAGCATTCTACCCAAGGGGACAGCTTGAGTCTCTGTCTCAAAAAATTTTTTTAAAAATAAATAAATAAAATAAATTTATTAAACTTAGACAAAATTAAACATCAAATTCCTCAGTGACAATAATCACATTTTCAAAAGCTTAGTAGATACAGGTGGCTAGTGGTTATTTTGTTGGGCAGCACAGGAATTGACCATTTTCATTATTGCAGAAAATTTCACTGGCCTTTTTTTTTTTTTTTTTTGAGACAGAGTCTCATTCTGTTGCCCCAGGCTAGAGTACTATGGCCTCATAGCTCACAGCAACCTCAAACTCCTGGGTTCAAGCAATCCTCTTGCCTCAGCCTCCCTAGTAGCAGGGACTACAGACATGTACCACCTCTCCTGGCTAATTCTTCTATTTTTAGTAGAGACAGAGTTTCACTCTTGCTCAGGTTGGTTTCAAATTCCGGAGCTGAAGCAATCCACTTGCCTCAGTCTCCCAGAGTGCTAGGATTACAGGGGTGAGCCATTGCACCCGGCCTTATTGGACTTTTACTCTACATCATGTTTGTACATCCCATGTTATCTGTGTGGTTTGCTCTGATTCGTTTCTCATGTCACCTCCCCCAGGAAGTCTCCACTGACTACTCCAGAAAGTCCCTTCCTCACACCATTTGCCCTGCTTGACTTTTCTTTGCTCTCCCTGACACTCTGTTATATACCCATTTATTTGCATATTTGTTTTCACCTCTTCCATCAGAATTCAAACTCCATGAAGGCAGAGGTTTTATGGGGTTTTCTCTTCGATAAGAAAGGTGGTTGTGAGTCCAGGCTTTTAAGCAGACTGCCTGAATTTTCAAACTGCCTTCCCTTCTTGCAGGCTGTGTGATGTTGACCAAAGTGTTTGGTCTTTCTCAGCCTTGGTTTTCTCATCTGTAAAATGGGAGATAATAATAGTACCTTGTAGTGGGTTGAATTGTGGCCTTCCCTCAAAATGTATGTGCATGTCCTAATATCTTAACCCAGTGAGTATGACATTATTTGGAAAAGGGATCTCTGCAGATTTTTTTTTTTTTGACAGAGTTTCACTTTGTTGCCCTTGGTAGAGTAGTACCATGGTGTCATAGTTCACAGCAACCCCAAACTCTTGGTCTCAAGCAATTCTCTTGTCTCAGCCTCCCAAGTAGCTGGGACTACAGGCACCTGCCACAGGCACCTGCCACAACACTCAGCTATTTTTAGAGGCAGGAGTCTCGCTCTTGCTCAGGCTGGTCTTGAACCCATAAGCTCAGGTAATCCACCTACCTTGGCCTTCCAGAGTGCTGGGATTACAGGCGTGAGCCACCAGACCCAGTCTTTGCAAATGTATTTAAATTAAGGATCTTAAATCAGGATCATACTAGATTATCTGGGTGGGTCCTCAGCCCAATGGCAAGTTCGTCTGAAAAGAAAAAGGAGAACAGACACAGAGACACAGGAGAGAATCCATGTCAAGATGGAGTCGGAGCCTGAATGATGCAGCCCCGAGCCAAGTGAAGGAGGTCAGGCACATTTAGTCCAAAATATGACTCCTTGGGATAAAGAGTATATTGAGTTAAAGGCCCTTAGAGATCAATGGTCCCTCAGAAGGGGCTTTCCCTCTATCTACATAACCAGACAAATCCATCAAAAGAACAATTGACTTCCTTTCCACTCTCTGTTATTTCAATATATTGCAGGAAACAAGCTCAAGAATGCAACCAGATCTGACCAAAATTATTTTAAACATAATACTTGCCTCTCAGATTAATTTGCAAGTCAATCTGTTTTCCCGCATTGATTCATCCTCCTTAACAAGCATTTATTGCCCCTAAACAGAATTACCTGTATTTCTCCCCCTCACTTCTAAAAGGAGTAAGTAAAAATACCTGGATCCCATTGGGATATTGGGTAATCACTCTGTTATTTTCCCATACACATGATGAATAAACCTCTTTCTTTTATTAATCTGCCTTAATTGCAAACTTTTTTTTTTTTTGAGACAAAGCCTCAAGCTATCCCCCTGGGTAGAGTGCTGTGGCATCACAGTTCACAGCAACCTCCAACTCCTGGGTTCAAGCGAGTCTACTGCCTCAGCCTTCCAAGTAGCTGGGACCACAGGTGCCCGCCACAATTCCTGGCTATTTTTTGGTTGCAGCCATCATTGTTGTTTGGCGGGCCTGGGCTGGATTCACCTTAGGTGTATGTGGTTGCCGCCTTAGCCACTTGAGCCACAGGTGCCGAGCCCTTAATTGCAAACTTTCAGGGAAAAGGTGAAGTTTCCCCTCGTCCCCACACAAGGAACTCCTGGAACCATCTAAAAGTGGAAGAGACAAGGAAGGATCTTCCCCAAGAGCCCTCAAAAGGAATGCAGACCTGTTGACACCTTGATTTCAGACTTCTGACCTCCAGAACAGCTTCCTGTTGTTTTAAGACATGAAGTTTGGGTGGCGCCCATAGCTCAGTCAGCAGGATGCCCACCACATATACCTAGGATGGTGGGTTGGAATCTGGCCTGGGCCTGCTAAGCAACAATGACAAGTGCAACCAAAAAATAGCCAAGCAATGTGGCAGGTACCTATAGTCCCAGCTACTTGGGAGGCTGAGGCAGGAGAATCACTTAAGCCCAAGGGTTTGAGGTTGCTGTGAGCTGTGATGCCATAGCACTCTACCCAGGGTAAGAGCTTGAGACTCTGTCTCAAAAAAAAAAAAACAGAGACATGAACTTTGTGGTCATTTGTTGCAGCAGCTACAAGGAACTCATACATACCTACATCACTAGATCATTTTAAGGATCGAATGATTAAGCATACACCTGATGCCTGGCACAGAATTATATGCAATACAGATTTGTTACATGGATGAGGAAATGTTTGGGGGACACCTGTCAGAATCAGGGACTGTGCTAGTTACTAGGGGATAAACTCAGCCTGACCCCTGAGATTATGGTGTCTAAAACCTTAGTCATTATGGTGACCCAGCAGAAATCAGATGTGGACCAGACTGGGGGGAGCTGTTCAAAGGGGACATTCTGAGATCTGAAGGTTGAGTAGGGGCTAAAAAGGGGAGATTCGAGGAACGGGAGAAGGATGTTGCAGACAACAGCATATGCAAAGGCTCTGGGGCAGGAGAGGGCTTGGTGCATGTGAGGAATAGCAGACCAGACCAGGATGGCTCAAAGGCAATTTGGAGGGCAGAGGAGTACAATATAGGGTTCATGTAGTAGGCAGAGGATGAACCACTCAGGGCCCTATGGATTATGCAACAATTTTTGTTCTTCATTTTTTTTTTTTTTTTGAGACAGAGCCTCAAGCTGTCCCCCTAGGCAGAATGCCGTGGCATTACAGCTCACAGCAACCTCCAACTCCTGGGCTCAAGTGAGTCTCCTGCCTCCGCCTCCCAAGTAGCTGGGACCACAGGCGCCCGCCACAACGCTCGGCTATTTTTTGGTTGCAGCCGTCATTGTTGTTTGGCGGGTCCGGGCTGGGGATTTGAACCCGCCACCTTAGGTGTACGTGGCTGGCGCCTTAGCCGGTTGAGCTATAGGCGCCGAGCCTTGTTCTTCATTTTGAGAGCAACAGTGCTATTGCAGTTGTCCATGTGGGGGCTGATGGTGGTTCAGACTAGTGGTGGTTCAGGGTAGGGTTGATAACTATATTAGTTAGGCTCTTTGGAGAAACAGAATAAACAGGATATACATATAAATAAATATTTTAATAACTAATCCTAAGAGATTTGTTATGAGGAATTGGCTCATGTGATTATGGAAGCTAAGAAGTCTGATGATCTACCATCACAAGCTAGAGATCCAGGAAAGTTGGAAATGATGTACTTCAAAGGCCTGAGAATAAGGGAGCTGATGGTGTAGGTTCCAGCCTGAGTCTGAGGCCTGAGACCCACAAATCCCAATGGCAGAAGAAGATCAATGTCTAAGCGCTGCAGTCAGGCAGAGAGAAAATTCAACCTTCTTCTACCTTTTTGTTCTATCCAGCCCCTCAGTGGATTAGATAAAGCCCATCCACTTTGGGGAGGACCATCTGCTTTATTCAGCTCACCAGTTTGAATACTAATCTCTTCCAGAAACATCCTTATATACATGTGCAAAAATCATGTTTAACCAGATATCTGGGCATCCTGGGGTCCAATCAAGTTGACATATAAAATTAACTATTACAAGCTGGGTGCAGAGTCTCAGGCCTATAATGTCAGCTACTCAGGAGAGTGAAGAAGGAGGATTGCTTGAAGCCAGGAATTTGAGACCACCCTAGACAATGTAGCACAACCCTGTCTCTAAAATAAATAAATTAATCAATTAACCATCACTGTGAAAATAAAGAGATATGGGTAGATTCAAAGGATATTGAGGAAGTAGAGTTTATGGAACTTTGTGAATTGGACTTGGAGGGTAAGAGAGACAGGTAGGTCAAGGAGTTGGGTTTGCGGTCCATACTCTGGACATTATTTTCTGAAAAAGAAGCCCAGAAGGGGGCCCAGTGTAGAAGATGATCTTTAATCTAGATTTGGACACGGCAGGTCTGAGATGCCTTTGAAATATCCCAGTGAAATGCTGAAAAGTCAGTTGAATAAGATTCTAGTGTTAAGGAATATAAACATGGAAGTCATCATTTATGGTATATCAGTCACGATAGGTTGGGTTATGCTGCAGTAACAAATAAGTCAAACACCTCAGGGACTTCAGACACCAAAGTTTTCTTTCTTGTTCACAATATATAACCATGATGGAATAGAGAATTGAGTGTGGCTCTCTCTTCTCCCCTAGCCAGGATCCAGGCTGATGAAACAGCCACCATATTGAATGTTACATTTTCCATGTCAAAGTGGAAGAGAGCTCTGGCAACCCCAGGAGTGACACGTTAGTTCTGCTCAAAACTCACTGTCCAGATCCCATCACATGACCCTTACTTAACCACAAAAGGACCCAGAGATGGGCTCGGCGCCTGTGGCTCAAGCGGCTAAGGCGCTGGCCACATAAACCTAAGGTGGCGGGTTCGAATCCCCAGCCCGGGCCCGCCAAACAACAATGATGGCTGCAACC
>NW_003852522.1:429976-432580 GCF_000181295.1 Otolemur garnettii
GAGAGAGGTGGGGACCCCAAACTGAACATTTAATGACTAGAAAGATAATGATTATATAAAGGACACCATAAAGGAGGATTTGGGAGAACTATACGACTCTTTTCTATGCACTGATTAGGTGGATTCCAGAGTCGGAGGACAGGCCACCCCAGACATGTGCCAGGAACTGAGAGATGAGAGCAGCTGAATGTTCACATGGCCATGCAAGTTGTGCCTCAGACTGGAGGTCTTCTCTTCAATAGCCTGATATTAGGCCTCCCCATAACTCTACTGGTTAGGCTGAGATAAGGAAGCTAGAAGCCATTCCAGGTATTCCAGCAGAAAGGTATTCAATGCAGCTTTGCTAAACTCCTGGGAGGGCTGGGGGAAATAATGTCAGCATTTCAGAAATTGACAAGTTCAGGAACCACAGAGAATCGCCACAGATAATCTCAACTGCCTAATCTCAGCATCAGAGTGAGGGATTGGCTGGAGAATACCCAGAAGCTTACAGCCAAACCTTACAACTGTCATTCACCAAGGACTGAGTTCTCACTCACCATGAATGCAAGAATAATGATAGCTCCTGCTTCAGTCTGAAAAATTTCACATGATGCCTCTCATCTTATCTACCCTATAACCCTAATGGAGTCTTGGACATGTAGTTGCCAGACTTCCAGCCTCTAAGATACACAGGAGAGCAAGTAATTTACAGAGGAGGTATTAGCAGATACCACATCAAAAGGTGAAACATGGAGGGGGTGGCGCGTAGGTTCAAGGCATGGTGACATACTGAAAGGAAGAGTTGGAAGTGGTCCTGGGTCATAGGTGGGAATCTGATTCCATGTCAAATGTCAAAGGTAGCTTCTTTATTCCATGAGGTCACTGCTGTTTAGGTGTCTCTTGGGTTGATTTCCTCCTTTCAAAGCAGTAACGGCTAGGTGACAAAATTGAGGCCTGCTGAGTAAAGATGTTTAAAAGTATAGAATGGCCAAGGGTGGTGGCTCATGCCTGTAATCCTAGAACTCTGGGAGGCCAAGGCAGGAGGATCACTTGAGCTCAAAAGTTCAAGACCAACCTGAGCAAGAGTGATATTTCTATATCTACTAAAAAGAGAAAAATGAGCTGGATGTTGTGGTGCATGCCTATAGTCCCAACTACTTGGGAGGCTGGGGCAGGAGGATCACTTGAGCCCGGGAGCTTGAGGATAATGTGAGCAACGATGACACCATGGCATTCTACCCAATAATAGAGCAAATCTCAAATAAAAAAGAAATGTACAGAATAGAGTATTGTTTATCAATAAAAAGAAATGAGCTATGAGGCTAGGCAAAGACATGGATGAATTTAAAGTGTATATTGCTGAGTGAAAGAAGCCAATCTACAAAGTTTACGTACTGTATGATTCCAACTCTGTGACATTCTAAAAAGGCAAAACCATGGACTCAGTAAAAAGATCAGTGGTTTCTAGGAGGCTGGGTGTGGTGGCTCATGTCTGTAATCCCAGCACTTTGGGAGGCTGAGGCAGGAAGATTGCTTCACGCCAGGAGTCAGAGAACAGCCTGAGCAAGATAGCAAGACCCCTTCTCTACAAAGAGTTATGACAATAAAAAATTAGCAGGTCATGGTGACACATACCTGGGAATCTACTTGGGAGGCTGAGCAAGGAGGATAACTTGAGCCTAGGAGTTGAAGGCTGCAGTGAGCTATGATCACACCATTGCACTCCAGCCTGGGAAGCAGACCAAAACCCTGTCTCTTAAGAAAAAAAGAAGGGGGGGGTTTGCTAAGAATTCTAGAGGATGAATAGGTGGAGCACAGGGGATTTTTAAAGAAGTGAAACAATTCTGTATGATATAATAATGGTGGATACATTGTCAGACATTTGTCAAAACCCATAGTAGAGGCAGCACTAAGAGTGAACCTGAATGCTGACTGTGGCCTTTAGTTAATAATAACATATTGATCTTTGCTCATCAGTTGTAACAGATATACCACACTACTGCAAGATGGTAATAATAGGAGAAATTGGGGGGAAGGGATAGAGAAGCGATCTGTATAATTGTGCAATCTGTGAACCAGAAACTTCTCTAACAAATAAATTCTATTAAATTATTATTATTATTAATACTTAAGACAGAATCTTGCTCTGTTGCCTAGGCTAGAGTGCAGTGGTGTCATTATAGCTCACCACAACTCAAATTCCTGGACTCAAACAATCCTCCTGCCTTAGCCTCCCAGGTACCTAAAACTGCAGGCATGCACCATCATGCCTGGCTACTTTTTTTTTTTTTTTTGATAGACACAGGGTCTTGCTATATCACTCAGGCTGGTCTCAAACCCCTGGGCTTAAGTGATTCTCTTACCTCAGCCTCCCAAAATTCTGGGATTACAGAAGTGAGCACCGCATGCATCCTAATTATTATTATTTTAGCAGTAGTAGTACTTTTTTTACACATGGCGGCTTCTTAAAGCTGGAATAAAGAAGGTTTGGAAGGTGATAGAAGCTGGGCACCATGGCATGTGCCTATAGTCCCAGCTACTGAGGCTGAGGTAGGATTGCTTGAGCTCAGAGGTTGAGGTCAGCCTGGACAACACAGCAAAATCTAGTCTAAAAAAAAAAAA
>NW_003852522.1:432812-436971 GCF_000181295.1 Otolemur garnettii
GGTGACAGAAACTCTATCTCCAAAAAAAAAGAATAGGAAGGCGATGGTTCTCTGGTAAACAGAGATGAATTGACTCCTTGAGCTGCCATACGTGTACTAGGCATTCATTTCCAGGCCCTATGGCTGCCAACCATGAACCTCTCACAGCCTCTCCTGGATTAGCAAGCAAACTGGGCCTCAGTTTCACTATTTATAAAGCAGGACAGGATATAAAAGTCAGGATGGCCTAGGTGATGCCATGTAAAAAAGATTCAATGTAAGCCCAGCCTCCTGAACTGAGAGAGGTATTTACAGATTCCAGACATACTGCCTGCCAGCAATCTGGGAAATGAGACTGTTAAACACACTCCATTATGAGATGGTAGTCCTGGGTCTACAGCAGGTCAGGATGATGGGGGGTAAATATTTCTGAGTCCCCACCACAGAAGCAGCAAACACACAGATGCTGACACTTTTGCTCAGATGTCTGCCTACCCCCATCTAGAGCCCCACAAGAAGAGAGGCAAGCTCCAAACCCAGCCTCTCCTGGAGTCCACTCTCCCAGTCCACAACAAAATCTCTTCTGTCCTTTTCTCATTCCTGTCCCCACATTCCTTCAGAGCTGGAGGTTAATAAACTCATCACTGATGAACAGGGAACATGTCTGTGGAGGTTTTAATTACAACAGAAAATTGGTCCAATTGCTATTTAATGTAGAGTAAGTGTCACATTAACTGGTCCCGGCAGGAGAAGCTGAGGTTTGCATGCAGGTGTCCTGTTTGGCTGGCCTTTCCTGGAAACCTCAGAGAATGCAGAGGGAACTCAGAGACCTTGAAAGGTGACTAGAAGCCACCAGAGAGGTGAAGAATTGAAAAGACATTTCTGAAACCTCAGCTCGGGGCTCACCTTAGGACCCAGAAATCCAGTGGCTCAACTCTCTGGTCACAGAATTTTTTTCCCTTAGAGCAAACATTTGATCTCCAGCCCACAGGAGGAAGTGTTAGGGGTCATGTCATCAGAGCATTGGAGGAACAGGGAACAGGGTACAGATCTGCCAGGACTGGAGTCCTCTAGGATCAGAGAGACAAGACTGAGCTGAACTTTCCAAATGGCCAGCGGGGAGAAGAGAAACCTCCTCAGTCCTTTTGTCCAGCATCCTAGATCTCCCTCAGGGAAGTGATAGAGGGAGGCCACCCAAGAGCACCAGTGCTCAAGAGAGAAAGAAAAAGAAAAACCCAAAATAATCACAGGCAATAGGACAGCAGAGGCCAAGCCCACCTAGATTCTGCTTTGGTTTATAAATTTTCCATATGCACCCCAGGATAATAGTTTAAAAATAAAAGGAGAGACACTGCAGTGAGACTGCCCAGATTCTGACTGACTCCATCACTTACTAGCTGGGTGGCTGGGTAATAAGTGATTTCACCTGTCTGCACTTCAGCTTCCTCATCTGTAAAATGGGTGTGTGATTTGTAATGGTCAGGAAAGTCTAGGTTATAGTTCAGAAACAAGCCCAACAGCTCAGTGAGTAGCTTAAAAACCACAAAGTTTATTTTTCACTCATGCTTTATGTCCATTTTGAGTTCTTGCAGAGAGGCTCTGTTCATTATAGTCATGGTTGGAGCAGCCACATTCCAGATTGTTCTGGAACATTACTTGCTGCCATGCCACCTGAGGAAATAAAAGCTTTGGAAGGGCTCGACACCTATAGCACAGTGCTTATGGTGCCAGCCACATACACCGAGGGTGGCGGGTTCGAACCCAGCCCAGGCCAGCTAAACAACAATGACAACTGCAACAAAAAATAGCCCGTGTTGGCTCGGCACCTGTGACTCAAGTGGGTAAGGCGCCAGCCACATACACCTAAGGTGGCGGGTTCAGCCCAGGCCCACCAAACAACAATAATGGCTGCAACCAAAAAATAGCCGGGCATTGTGGCAGGCGCCTGTGGTCCCAGCTACTTGGGAGGCTGAGGCAACAGAATCGCTTAAGCCCAAGAGTTTGAGATTGCTGTGAGCTGTGAGCTCTGAGGCCACAGCACCACAGCACTCTACTCAGGACGACAAAGTGAGACTCTGTCTCAAAAAAAACCAAAAAACAAAATACAAAGAGCTGTGGAGGGTCTGACGTATGTCAGTTTCACTCACAGTTCATTGGCTAGAAGAGATCATGTGACCTCATTCACCACTAGGCAGGCAGTAAACAGTCCTACCTGGAGACCCAAAGGGGGAAAGCAGAAAATACTCCGCCAATAGCACTAACGGCCTCCACCTAACAGGTGTTATGAAAATTAAGTTAATAAATGTGAATTGACATGACAGCACCCGGCAGGCAGTGAGCTCTCTTTACACACTGACAGTTCTGTGTTTCCTCAGGAAGGGTGATCGGCCTCAGGTGCCTTTTTGACACTGGTTGAGCAGGACCAAGATGGATCAGTGGCTGGAGCATTCAACGCACGTGCCAGGTATATACCAGGTGTGCACCAGGGATGTATAACCCCTGAGACAGAAGTTGGGGCACACTCACGCCAGACCCTGAACTCTGGAAGACCACAGGTCTCCATCACGCATTCTAGGTGAGGTATGAACTAGAATCTGCCCAGACCCTTCCTCACTGGGCCAGAGACCTATCCCATACCCATGCCATCCACACCCCCTTGCCAAGAGCAGGTACTCACAGCAGCTGCAATCTAGGAGCTCCAGAAGGTAGGAGCCGGCCAACCAGGTCATACTGATTGGGTTATTGGCCTGGAGGAGCTGACAGGTGACAAGTGGGGAAAAACAACTCTAAGAAGTAAAGCCTTCCAGCGGAGGATGGGATTTGAACCCAGGCTGCTCTGTCTTCCGAGTTGCTAACGAACGTCAGCAGCCTGACCCTGATTCTGCCTCTGCTCCCGTCCCACCACTTAATGCCCCCCGCCCCGCAGGTGTTTCACCACACTCCTCCCAGACCCAGCCCGGCAGAAGCCCTGGCTTCCCCAACATCCAACCCGAGCTCACTTCAAAGATGGGAACCGAGGCCTCCCAGGCACCCAGACAGCCCCCTGGACAACCAACATCGCCCGGGGCTCCAAAAGCTCTGGCAACTCCTGTTAAAGCCAGGCGCACTCAGAGGACGCAGTCTAATTACCCCGGTAGAGCGGAGCCAGGCCCGGGGCCAGGCGGCTGCCTCTAGCAGCTTTGGGCTTTAAGGAGAGGAGGAGAACAGCGAAGCAGGGGGACTCGCCAGCTCCCAAATCCTCCTAAGTCCTCCGGATGGGGACGCAGAGAGGCCAAGGCTGGGCGGAGGGGGCGGAGGGGCGTTCACCAGGATTCTGCGGCCACAGAGGTGGATTCCGAAGCGGTGAGGGGGTGTGGGGAGGAATGGGTGGTGTCTTGGTCCGCTGGACACCAGAGGGTGTTATCCTCTTGTTCTGCCCATCACCCCACCATCCCTCGTCCGTTTTGTGGAGCTCAGATGTCTCCCAAAGCGCTGAGTTTTCCAGCCCACTATTGGCTGCGAGCTAAACCCAGCCTGGGGGCCTCCCTGCCCAGAAAGGGCAGGAAACGAGAGTTAAAGAGGATTTAGAGACCCACCCGCCTGCGGAGAGATTCGGTGAGATCAATATACACAGAGTTGGGCAAAGATCCCCTCAAGAGGGTTTCCTTAAGATCCGTGACCCTGAGAAGTAATTAACAGGCTTGCAGGTGTTGGGCACGCCCCACCCCTCGGCAGCTGCTCTGAAGCCTGGGGCCAGGGGTCTAGATGCTTTGGTTGCAAAGCTTCTGTGGGACTCTCCAGGTTCCTTCTTGTGAGACAAACCTATGGGTTCGAAACCTGGGTTCTCCACTCAGCTATTCGCTCCCTCAGATCTCACCCGCTCCCTCACTTCTCACCGCAATTGTAGGAGCCAGGTTGCTATCATTGCTAGGTCTTGTCCAAGGTCACACCGCAAGTTATCTGGGGTTCAAATGCAGGCACCGGGGGCCAGGGCTTGGGCCCCTAGCCACTTGGACTGCAGTTTTCTTTGTCCCCCTCAAGCCCCCTAAATCGCTGCCTCTCCTAGACCTGACATCACCTGTATTGTTTCCCAGTCATTATTCTGTTGCTTTTAATCATCTAGAACTCAACTGACCATCATCCAAAAACTCTCTATGCCATGGAACACGTATTACAAAGACCACGCACAAGCAATGCACGT
>NW_003852522.1:436991-442645 GCF_000181295.1 Otolemur garnettii
TACTTGGGAGGCTGAGGCAAGAGAATTGCTTAAGTCCAAGAGTTGGACGTTGCTGTGAGCTGTGACATCACGGCACTCTACCAAGAATGACATAGTGAGACTCTGTCTCAAAAAAAAAAAAAAGAAAAGAAAAGAAAAATTACCTGAGTATGGTGATGCTTGCGTTTAGTCCCAGCTACTCAGGAGACGATACAGGAGGATTGCTTGAACCCAGGAACAGTGGGGTGCAGTGGGCTGTAAGGACTCTACCCCAGTGATAGGGTGGGACCTTGTATTCAAAAAAATAAAAAGAAAGAAAGGCACCCAAAAAGTTTTTATTGGGACATAATTCACAATACCATAAAATTCTCCTTTTTTTTTTTGAGACAGAGTCTCAAGCTGTTGCCCTGGGTAGAATGCCGGGGTGTCACAGGTCACAGCATCCTCCAACTCTTGGGATTAAGCGATTCTCTTGCCTCAGCCTTCCACGTAGCTGGGACTACAGGCGCCTGCCACAACACCTGGCTATTTTTTTTTTTTTTGGTTGTAGTTGACATCATTGTTGTCTGGGGGGCCCCCAGGCTGAATTTGAGCGGACAGCTCCAGTGTATGTGGCTGGCGCCCTAGCCACTTGAGCTATAGGCGCTGAGCCAAAATTCTCCTTTTTTTAAAGTATACAATTCAGTGGTTTTTAGTATAGCAAAAGGTTGTGCAGCCATTGCCACTATCTATTTTTATTGCCCTTAAAATAAACCCCAAAACCACTAGTAGTCTCTCCCCATTCCTTCTTGCCTCTAGCCCCTGGCAAGCACTAATCTACTCTTGTCTCTCTGGATTTGTCTACTCTGAACATTTTACTTAGGTGGAATCACACAGTATGTGACCTCTTGCGACTGGCTTCTTTCACTTAGCATAATGTTTCAAGGGTCATCCATGTTATAGCAAGTGTCAGCACCTCATTCCTTTTTAGGCTTAAGAATATTGCACATTGGTCCATTGGTGGACGTTGGGTTATTTCTGCTTTTTGGTTGCTATGAGCATTAGTGTATGAGTTTTGTGTTAACTTTGTTTTTATGTCTGAGATATATATACATCTAGGAGTAGAAATGTTGGGCCATAGGATAACTCTATGTTTAATTTTTTTTTTTTTTTTTTTTTGGATACAGAGTCTCACTTTGTTGTCCTTGGTAGAGTGCAGGGTGTCACAGTTCACAGCAACCTCAAACTCTTGGGCTTAAGCGATTCTCTTGCCTCTGCCTCCCAAGTAGCTGGGACTACAGGTGCCCATTACAACGCCCAGCTATTTTTTTGTTGTAGTTCTCATGGTTGTAGTTGTCATTGTTGTTTAGCAGGCCCAGGCCAGGTTTGAACTCTGCCAGCCCCAGGGTATGTGGCAGGCAGCCTAACCACTGAGCTACCGGCACTGAGCTGTGATTTTTTTTTTAATTTTTTTTGTTTTTGAGACAGAATTTCACTCTGTCACCCTTGGTAGAGTGCTGTGGCATCATAGCTCACAGCAACCTCAAATTCTTGGGCTCAAGAGATTCTCTTGCCTCAGCCTACCAAATAACTGGGATTACAGGCGCCCACCACAACGCCCAGCTATATTTATTTATTTATTTATTTATTTTGAAGCCAATCTCAAGCTATCGCCCTGGGTAGAGTGCCATGGCATCATATCTCACAGCAATTTCCAACTCAGGCTCAAGCAATCCTCTTGCCTCAGTTTTTCTATATTTAATAGAGACAAGTTCTTGATTTTGCTCAGGCTGGTCTTGACCTCGTGAACTCAAGCAATCCACCCACCTTGGCCTCCCAGAGTGTTAGGTTATAGGCATGAGCCACCATGCCCGGCCCCAGCTATTTTCAGAGATGAGGTCTCACTCTGGCTCAGTCTGGTCTTGAACCTCTGAGCTTAAGCAATCCACCTGCCTTGGCCTCCCAGAGTGCTGGGATTACAGGTGTGAGCACCACACCCACCCTACTTGTGATTTAGACACAATTTAGACAACAATAATAAGGACATACTAATGCTCCTAGCAAATGATGGAATGAAATTCTGCCTCCTTCTCTTCTTACTAACTGTGCCTTGGTTCCCCCTTCTTTTGTTTTTAAATTTTTAAAGTTGATTTGTTGTTGTTTTTAGATATAAGTCTCACTCTGTTGCCTAGTCTGGAGTGCAGTGGTGTGATCATAGCTCACGGCAGCCCTGAGCGCCTGGGCTCAAGGGACCCACTATCCTACCACAGGCACCCACCATGCCTGGCTTTGATTCTCCCTTCTATAAAATGGATTCTTCTAAGGTTACAGAAAATCATGTCTGTCACGTGTTTAGGATGCTGCCTGGCACTTAGTAAATGTTCAATAAGAGATTCACTTGAATTTTTGAAGGGACTAACAGGAAAACTATAAAAACAGACATGAGATCTCAAAAACACACAGCAGCCTGAGAGCAGCCTTGTAAAGTTGTAGGACTACGGAATAAGACCAAACACTTGTTCACACAAAGGAGGGGCTGAGATCCTGCTATTTATAGAAACAGGGATTTGAAAAACAATCTAAAATATTTATACACATAATAAGAGCCGACATTTATCAACCTCTGGGCATTTGTACCTCCCAGAAATCTGATGAAGTAGACACTGATTACCCTATTTGGAGATGAGAAAACTGAAGCTCAGAGAGGTTAAGAAATGTGCCCAAGTTCCAGAGCTTACATACTGGTCAGGCTGGGACTCAGGCCTGGCTTCTATCTCACCCTAAAGCTCTCCCCCAAATAAGATAAGAAGGATAAACACCTAAAGAACAGTGGTTTCCTCAAGACTGGAAAATGCTGGAGATCTTTATTGCCTGTTGTGTCTGTGTTTCCTGCTTGTAATAAGAAAAAAAAAGTTAAGTGTTTTTTAAAATCTCCCCAAGTCTAACCAGTACTGGAAGAGGAAAAGCTTAGGGGAAGAACCCTTTTGGGATAGGGTCCCCAAGGGGAGCAGACTGCAATCACAGCAGATGACTGAAGTCTGTTATAAAGATAAGGGAAGTTGGAAATTGTTTCAGTGGGATTGGGAAGGTGTTACTGGCTCTAGGAGCTGTGGCCCTGGGTCAGGCGAGTAACAGACCAACCTTTCAGGACAGATTTGAAGATGACCTCACTCCTTTCCTACCCTCCATCTCCTCCCAGTTGGCTGGCCCCAACTGTAAGCCAGAGGACCAGGGAGCCACAGATCCATCCTAGGATCCAGGTGGAGAAGAGTGAAAAGTGAATTTGGAGAGCCACATAGGAACTATCTTATCCTACCCTCCTCAACTTAGAATTCAAAACCAGCCTGCCCTCCCACCAATGGGAGCACCTCTTAGAGAAATATTTGCTCTCTTGCAGAGATGGTATGGATAAGGACCCTTGTTACAGCAAAGTTTGACAATAATCTAAGGTTTATCAACAAGAGGGAAATGGGCTAAATGAATTACAGTTCCGTCTATGGAAAACAAGACTAAAATAAAACAGGTAGAAAAAGTATCAAAATGTATTGTGGGCTCGGCGCCTATAGCTCAACCGGCTAAGGGGCCAGCCACGTACACCTAAGGTGGCGGGTTCGAATCCCCAGCCCGGACCCGCCAAAACAACAATGACGGCTGCAACCAAAAAATAGCCGGGCGTTGTGGCGGGCGCCTGTGGTCCCAGCTACTTGGGAGGCAGAGGCAGGAGACTCGCTTGAGCCCAGGAGTTGGAGGTTGCTGTGAGCTGTAATGCCACGGCACTCTACCCAGGGGGACAGCTTGAGGCTCTGTCTCAAAAAAAAAAAAAAAATGTATTGTGATTATAATGAGTTGAATTGTGGTTTCCAACAAGATATGTCTAAATCCTAATCCCTGGTATCTCTGAGAGTATCTTTATTTGGAAGTAGGTCTTTGTGGATGGAATTAAGTTAAAAATCTCAAATCCTATAACTGGTGTCCTTAGGAGAAGGAGATTTGAGATGGCCAAAGGATGCCAGAACCCACCAGAAGTTGAAAGAAACAAGGAAGGAGTCTCCCCTAGAGCATTCTGGGGAAGTTTGGCCCTACCTGCAGCAACCCTGATTTCAGCTGCCCAAGTAACTGGGATTACAGGCTTCCAGAACTGTGAGAGAATAAATTTCTGCTGTTTTAAGCCACCAAGTTTGTGGTAATGTGTTGCAGTGGCCTCAGGAAAGGAACACAATAATAAAAGCAAGTTTCAAAACAAGGTGTGCAGTATGTTAAAAACCATTAAAAGAATATAGCCAGGCACCGTGGCTCAAACCTGTAATCCCAAGAGGCTAAGCAGGAGGATTGCTCAAGCCCATATAGGAAACAACATCCTACCCCAGGTGGCAGCATCCTCACCTCAGAGTTTTTGGTGGAGCAATGAGGCAGTTACTGCCCCTCCTTGGAGCAGCCTCCAGCCACCAAGGAGTGAGAGGTGGTGGATATACCCCAAGTCCCTCATGGGGACAACCCTGAGATGCATGATCTATAACAGTCTCTCAGAGGTCCCTGGCAGGACTAAACTTCAGGTGCCCACAGTGGTCACCAGCTCATGAATGCCCTCTCTACTCCTTAATATTCCCTTCTTCCCTGTTGTATTAATTACCTAATCCTCCTTAACAAATTACCCAGAACTCAGTGGCTTAAAACAATGAGTGTTTATTATCTCTCATGTTTCTTTGAGTCAGGAATTCAAACATGGTCCAAGGGGAACAGCTTATCTCTCTCCCCAATGTCTAAGACATCAGCAGGAAGCCTCAAAGGTAGGGGCTGGAGTCATCAAGAGGGTCATTTGCTCCCTGCATAATTGGTGGCTAATGCTGGCTGTCAGCTACGGACCTAAGGGGCTGAACACCAATATGGGGTCCCTCATGCGACCTGGGCTTCCTCACAATATGGCAGCTGGGTTCCAAGGGCAAGAATTGGAAGACAGAAAGAGATAGACCAGGTGAAAGTCATTTTTTTAAAATTATTATTTATTTATTTATTTATTTTGTAGTTTTTGGCTGGGGCTGGCTTTGAACCTGCCACCTCCAGCATATGGGGCCGGTGCCCTACTACTTGAGCCACAGGCATTGCCTGAAAGTCATCTTTTATGACCCACTCTCCAAAGCCTTACAGAATCACTTCCTTTATGCTCCATTGGCTGGAGCAGTCATAAGCCCCACAAGTCAAAGGGTGAGAACACAGGCCTCTACTCTCATGGGAGGAGCATCAGTACTTTGTAAGAAGAGCCTGTGTGAGAGGATAAATATCAGGGGTGGCTGGGTGCAGTGGCTCACACCTGTAATCCCAGCACTTGGGAGGCCAAGGTGAGTGGATTGCCTGAGCTCACAGGTTCGAGACCAACTTGAGCAAGAGCGAGACCTCATCTCTAAAAAATAAGCAGGCACTATGGTGGGCACCTGTAGTCTCAGCTACCTGGAGGCTGAGGCAAGAGAATGGCTTGAGACCAAGAGTTTGAGGTTGTTGTGAGCTAAGATGCCACAGCACTCTACCAAGTGTGAACAAGTAAGACTCTGTCTCATAAAATAAATAAATAGGCTCGGCACCTGTGGCTCAAGTGGCTAAGGTGCCAGCCACATACACCTAAGGTGATGGGTTCGAATTCAGCCCAGTCCCGCCAAACAACAATGGCTGCAACCAAAAAAATAGCCAGGCGTTGTGGCGGG
>NW_003852522.1:442665-444011 GCF_000181295.1 Otolemur garnettii
GCCTGTAGTCCCAGCTACTTGGGAGGCGGAGGCAGGAGACTCGCTTGAGCCCAGGAGTTGGAGGTTACTGTGAGCTGTGATGCCACGGGACTCTACCCAGGGGGACAGCTTGAGGCTCTGTCTCAAAAATAAATAAATAGATAGATAGATAAATAAATAAATAAATATCAGGGGTGGCCATCTTTGAAAATCACCACCTGCCATTCCTTTTTCACTTTCCAGCATCCCTACTGCTGTTTCCTGGGATCATCTCCCAGGCCAATAACTTGCCCACACATCCTTTTCTTAAGGTCTCTGTCTTTGGGGAAATCCAAACTAAGATATCCCACAAACCAATACTGTGTTTACATAAGCAGGTACAGTTATATATAAACATTCGGATTCCCTAGGAGGAAACTGGGATTGAGATTGAGAGGGTTCATCTGTAAAATATGGGGTGTTTTAGCCCCGAGAAAGGAAGGAATTCCTGCATCCTTTGTGCAAAATAAAAGAGACAGGTCAGGAACAGGTAATCATCATGACCTGTGAGGACACTACCCCTATACACACAAAGGAGGGAGAAAGAGGGTGGAGGGCAGGACCAGGCAGTCCCTCTCTGCATCCTCTCTACACACCTTGTTTTGAAACTTGCTTCATTATTGTGTTCCTTTCTGTGTTCCTTTCCATTTCTGTGTTCCCTGTGCAACATATTACCACAAACTTGGTGGCTTAAAACAGCAGTTTACAGCTGAGCTAAGGCCTTGGGATAGTTCAAAAGTCCAGGACTTTTGCAAGACTAGAGATTGCCCTCATCTCCAAGGGCACTCAAGGCTCAGTTACCTAATCTATGAAAAGGATGAGATCCTGGCTATCTCACAAGGCTGCTTTGAGGGTTACATATAATATTTCACATCATAGTGATGGACACGTGACCTGGCACACGAAACCATAATAATAAATTTATTGAGCAAACACTATATGCAAGAAGTTGTTTTAAGCATTTTGTATGTGTTAATCCATTTTGCTCCTTACAATAATGCTACAAAGTTAAAACTATTACTGTCTCAATTTGTAAAAGGGGAAACAAAAAGGTTAAGAAGCATACTTGTGGCTCATGCCTATGAGGTCAAGGTGGGAGGATCGTTTGAGGCCAGGAGTTCAAGACCAGCCTGGGCTACAAAATAAGACCCCATCTCTACAGAAATGTAAAAATTAGCTAGGCATGGCTCGGCGCCTGTGGCTCAAGCAGCTAAGGCACCAGCCACATACATCTAAGGTGGCAGGTTCGAATCCAGCCAGGGCCTGCCAAACAACAATGATGGCTGCAACCAAAAAAATAGCCAGGCGTTGTGGCAGGCGCCTGTGGT
>NW_003852522.1:444920-446306 GCF_000181295.1 Otolemur garnettii
TTTAGCCACTCGAGCCACAGGCGCCGAGCCTCTCATGTCATTCTTAAGAGGGCAAAGAAGCTCCCCATACAATGAGGTAATGAGGTGGATCATTGGGTTCCCGGGGCACTTCAGCAGCCCTATTACCATAGCAACCAAAATCACTAGTAGTCACTGGTACAGGATTTAGCTGGGACCACAGCTTGTGCAGGAAGGAGATGAGGGAGGAGGAAAGAAACTTCAAGATCAGCCCCTTGACCTCAGACTGAATCACCCACACCCCAAGGCCAGGAGAGGCTGTCAACTCCTGTCATCTTAGGAAAATGGGGGAAGGCACTTGTTCCCCTTGAACCTCCCTCCAACTCTGTCCACCCTTGAAGACTGTTGTGAAACCTTCAAGGAAGAAGGTGTCAAGATTCACAAAGCATATGCATCACACATAGCTCTAGGGGATTTTTTTCTCTCTCTTTTTGTTTGTGGTATAACTTACAAAAGGTAAATGCACAGATCTTAAATTCTATCTTGATGAATTTTTACACATATAGATGCTGTGTATCCATGACACAGATCAAAAGAACATGTCTATCCCCCAGAAAGTTCCCAAATGCCCTTTCCTAGTCAATATCCTCTGATCTTTTTCATCATAGATTAGTTTTACCTATTCTTGAACTTCATATAAACGGAAACATCTATTGCCCGGGGTAGTGTGTCATAGCATCACAGCTCACAGCAACCTCAAACTCTTGAGTTCAGGCGATCCTCTTGCTTCACTGTCCTGAGTAGCAGGGACTACAGACACCCACTACCACCCTCAGCTATTTTTTCAATTTTTATTTTTTATTTTTTTCGTAGAGACAGACTCTCACTTTATCACCCTCAGTAGAGTGCCGTGGCATCACACAGCTCATAGCAACCTCCAACTCCACTCCTGGGCTTAGGCGAGTCTCTTGCCTCAGCCTCCTGAGTAGCTGAGACTACAGGCAACAGCCACGATGCCCAGCTATTTTTTGTTGTTGTTGCAGTTTGGCCAGAGCTGGGTTTGAACACACCACCCTTGGTATATGGGGCCAGCGCCCTACTCACTGAGCCACAGGCTCCGCCCAGTTTTTCAATTTTCAGTAGAGATGGGGTCTCACTCTTGTTCAGGCTGATCTTGAACTCCTGAGCTCAAGCAATCCACCTGCCTCAGCCTCCCAGAATGCTAGGATCACAGGTAGGAGCCGCCATGCCCAGGCTATATTTAGTGTCTTTCACAGAACATTGCACCTGGGAGAATCATTCTTGTCATTGCATTATTAGTCCATTCTTTTTCTATGTTGTGTAATATTCCATCATAAGAATGTAGCACAATTTCAAAGATATATGTACCAGAACGTTTATTGCAGCCCAATTCATTTTTTTTTTTTT
>NW_003852522.1:446690-452034 GCF_000181295.1 Otolemur garnettii
TGTTTACATGGAAGGAGCTGGAACATATTCTTCTTAGCAAAGTATCTCAAGAATGGAAGAAAAAGTATCCAATGTACTCAGTCTTGCTATGAAACTGAGAATATGGGAAAAGGGGAGAAGGAGGGCAGAGAAGGGGGAAGGATGGGTGGAGGGAGAGTAATTGGTGGGACCACACCTATGGTACATCTTACAAGAGTACATGTGAAATTTACTAGGTGTAGAATATAAATGTTTTAACACAATAACTAAGAAAATGCTGTGAAGGCTATGTTAACCAGTTTGATGGAAACATTTCAAATTGTATATAAAACCAGCACATTGTACCCCATGATTGCATTAATGTACGCAGCTATGATTTAAAAAAAAAAAAAAGAATGTAGCACAATTTGCTTTATTTTACCATTGATGGGTATTTGAGTTGTTTGCAGTGATGGGTTATTGTGAATAAAGCTCCTATGAACATTCTCGTATGTGTCTTTTGGATCAGTTCACATTTTAAAAAATAAATACCCAGGAGGGAGATGGCTCATCCTAGGCAAGTGTACGTGCAGTTTGAAGAGATATTGCTCAACAGTTTTCCAAAGTGGCTATACCATTTACATTCCCATGAAAGTTCGAGTTGCTCCACACCCTTGCCAGAAGTTGATATTCTCAGTCTTTTTCATTTTAGCCATTTTGGGTATCTTATAGAATCTCATTGTGGCGTTATTTCCACTTCTCTGATGACTGGTAATGTCAAGCACCTTTTCATGTGCTTATTGGCCATTTTGATTTCCTCTTTTGTTAATTTTCCAAGTCTTTTATTGTCCACTAAATTGACTATCTTCTCTTATTGATTTGTAGGAGTTCTTTATATATTATGGCTATAAATCCTTTGTCAGCTAAATGCATTGCAAATACATTCCTCCTTGACGAATATTTCCTCCTCCAGTTTACCTCCCTGGGTTTCTGGGCTGAGAGTGGCCACAAGAGCAAATAGCCATGGATCCTTTTCCAGTTCCATTTTCATGAAGAAGGCAGGTGCCCTGATCTATTGAATACTATGACATCACAAGGACTTCATACCAGTTATATCCTTAAAGGGTCACAATGTTCTTATTTATTTAATTCACTCATTTAACACATATTTGAAAATCTAGTTGGTGCCAGATATTGTGGGACACACTGAGAATAAGAGTCAAGGTATAAAAAGAGGGTGGGGTGCAGTGGTTCATGCCTTTAATACTCGATTGCTTAAGCTCAGGAGTTCATGACCAGACTGAGTGAGACCCCCCCTCTCTCCTAAAAACAGAAAAAACTAGCTGGGCATTGTAGTGCACACCTGTAGTCCCAGCTACTTAGGAAGCTGAGGCAAGAGGACTGCTTGAGTCCAGGAGTTTGAGGTTGCTGTGAGCTATGATGCGACAGCACTCTACCCAGGGCACAGAGTGAGACTCTGTCAAAAAAAAAAAAAAGAAATAGCCGGGCGTTGTGGCGGGCGCCTGTGGTCCCAGCTACTTGGGAGGCAGAGGCAGGAGACTCGCTTGAGCCCAGGAGTTGGAGGTTGCTGTGAGCTGTAATGCCACCGCACTCTACCCAGGGGGACAGCTTGAGGCTCTGTCTCAAAAAAAAAAAAGTTTAAAAATAGATTGTATTTCAGTGGGGGAGGGGGATGGTGAGGCAAGCCACAAACATGAAAACAAATAAATAGGAAAACAAATGGGACATGCTAGAAAGGTTGATGATGGAGGGTGACTGGGGTGGTGATATGGAACTGGGGCTTGAAAGAGGCAGAGCTGGTGGGTCAGGTGAGATCTAGGGGGAGGATGTTCCACTGTGAAAGATCAGTGTAGTTGGAGTGTAGTAAGCAATGGAGAGACGGATTGGTTAAGGCTGAGCAAGGGATAAGAACTATGGGGGATGGGCAGCACCGGTGGCTCAAAAGGGTAGGGCCTGGCCCCATATGCCAGAGGTGGCAGGTTCAAACCCAGCCCTGGCCAAAAAAAAAAAAAAAAGAAGAAGAGGAACCATGGGGGAGTGACTGCAAGTTCTCCATAGAAGGACACACACCTCCTTGACTTTCAAAGATCACTGTGAGCTCCTATAACGACAGATGGGGTGCAGAGCAAAACCAGGAGACCTTGGCCAAGGCAACCTCAATAAATCCAGTTAAGCAACGCTGGGGGCAGACCCAGGACCTAGAAGAGGCAAGAGGTGAGCAAACTCAAATTCTCTTTGAAAATCATTATTATCATGACTGACTTACAGTAGAGAGAACTGAACCTCCCAGAAGCTAAGTGACTTGCCTGAGGTCACACAAGTTAAGAAATGGGGAAAGGTAATAAAATCCAAGTTTGACCATCTTTCTGTTACACAAAAGATAATCATGTTGTGGGTGGCATGACCTCAGAAAACCTAGAGAGGATCCAGTGGTGTGATAGGGGAACCCATGGAATCTACCTGTCATGCTGGGTCACAGGACCAGCAAGTGGCAAGCTGTAGATCGAACTGAGAAAGAAGTAGGAATAGCAGAGATGTCCCAAATGAGCCTGGACCTTGTATACTCAGGAGGGCCTGTTCAGGGTCTGTCAGAGATGACAGGGGTCGGTGGACCCTCAGCCGTGTCAGCAGGCCCCGTTGGTACTTAAGTGTGTGTGTTTGGGGGTGGAGGGACCTGCTGGGAGCTGGCGCTGCCAGCCCCATTAGCACCACCGTCATTATCCCAGATTTATGTGTGTATAATTCTTCTTCCTCCCCCTCCCCTGAATAGCTCCAGCATCTCCCCTGGCTGCAAACCCGCCTCCCCCGGAAACAGCCAAGGAGCCGCCTGCCACCCAGCCATTAGCAGGCAGGGAGGAGGGGAGGAAAGCAGTCAGCAGGGAAGGGAAAGGGGGGAGCCAGAGAGAGGGAGGGAGGCGGGAGCTGGAAAGGATGGGAGTGAAGTGGCAAGATGCAAGAGAAGAGGGGAAGGAAACGGGGGCCTAGAGGGGAGGGGAGCCACGGCGGTTTCTGGAGGTGAGGGGTAGGAGCAGAGTCCCAGACAGCCTGGTCTCAGAGACCAGAGCCCCAGGGGTAGCCGAGGGGCTCCAGGGCCCTTTCTGGCCGGTGCCAGACTGAGTAGGGTAGTCTGTGCTGAGGCCCCCAGTGCTGCCTGGTCTGGGTCCTGGAGTTACTAGAAAGCTTGGAGCGCGATCCCGCCCCTCTTTTGGGAACGAGCTGACCAGCCCTTCTGCGCCCCTAGCCCAGCGAAGTCCACCTGCAGGGGGTGGGAGGTCTCTGGGGCCGTGCAGGGGTGGCGCGGGCTGCAAGGCTCGCGGGGCCCGGAGCGATGACTATCCTCCACCCAACCCCATGTCCTCCCCCAACCCAAGAGGTGGCCTCCTTCTCCCAAGTTCCCTCCCCACCTTCCCGCCCCTCGTAGTGGGGGCGCACAGGAGAGCCCCCATCTACTGCGAGGGAAATCAATGCGGCGTTAATGTGAGATTTCCAGGCGGTAGGGGAGGTGCGCTTCATAAAAGATGCATTGTTTCCCGCGCCCGCACCGCTCCCGCCCCTGCCTCCTGCAAGATGGCGGCGGCCCTGCCCGAGGGCGCTGAGGGGGAGCGGAGCAAGGTGGGGGGGAGATGGTGCTGAGGGGGTGCGGGCCCCTAGCTCCTGCTGCGGAAGGTGGGAAGTGAGACCGGGACAGAGGAAGGAAGGGAAGAGAGAGGTAGAGAGAAAGTGATGGAGGGAGGGGGCTGGGAGAGCAGTGGGGATGCGAGACGAGCGCCAATCTGAGGGAGGCGGGAGAGAGGGGAGGGCGGGGAACCCGGAGTGGGGGAGTGAAAGGCAGCCTAAGGAGGTGGCACCCTTGGAGGCAGAACAGGCGGCGAGAGAGGGGGATCGCAGTGGTTGAGTCAGGGAACAGCTGCGGCCTGGGAGGGAGACTGAGACTGGAGAGAAGGAAAGCTATCCCTCCCACCCCCAAACTGTCCTTAGGTTCCAGGTCCCCTCTAACCGGGTTACAGGTTCTCTCTTCTGTCTTCTGTGCACCCTCCTGCCCGGCAGAGCAACCAAGGAGACCCCATCCTCCAGCGTGGTGACAGCTGCACCCCCATTGGCCTATCTCCCTAACCCTCCTTCCCGCTCTGACACCCAGAGTGCCAGACTTAGAGGAAACAAGCCTCCACCATCTGTCTCTCAAGTCAAGGCCTCTAGAATTGACCCCGAAGAGCCCCCACTTAAGAGAGACCAATGTTTAGGTCCACCTGCCTCTGTCCTACCTTCTGGTGAGGCATGCAGAGGTTCCAGAGAGGGAAACTGAGGCAGAGGAGCACACAGAACACAACACGGGTCTCCTTGCCTCCCAATGCCCTACCCTCAGCCCCAAACCAATCCCAAGCCCCCACCTCCCACCCCTGGCCTATTCCTCCGTCTTTCGTGGGCAACCACGATGAGAGTTTCAAGGCCCCCCCTTTCCAACCTTCCTGCTTCACCATAGGGAAGCTCCCAAACGTCTGAAAATATCTTTAAATTAGGAAAAAGAGCTAAGCCGCCAGAGTCCTTTGGTCTATTAAAGGAGGAGCAGAGGCCACACGCGCCCTCCACCCCCATCCCCACTCCGATTTTGCATTTGAAGCCCTGACCGCAGATCCTGCAAGAACAATGGTGGGGCCTGCCCAGCCAGCCCCAGCTGCTTCTCTTTCAGCTGCCAATGGCCCCCTGCCTGGCGTTCCAAAATTAGGACGGCTCCCTTCTTGGGCCTTTTTCATCCCCCCCTCCCCCCCAGGGCTGCTGGGGCTTCAGAGGTACTAATGAAACGCCTTCCCTTTAGCAAAAGTGGACCCAGGGGAGCCTGAGGCAGGGCAATACTGGGGGCAGGCGACTGGAAATCCATTCTCAAAGAACTGCCCCAGGATCGTGTTTATGTGCCATGTTCGTCTGCAGCACCCTCCCTTTCTCCCTCTCTGCTTCTCCACGTTCTCTGGTCCTAGTGACATCAGCTGCCTCCAGGCAGTCCTCTGGGCTTGCTGTCCTGCTATTGCTTGCTCTCTTTGCTGTTTCCCTTGGGATTGAGGAGTAGGGTCTGACTGCCTAGCTTCAGATTCAGACTCCACAACTTTCTGGCTGTGTAGGAAGCTCATTTAACCATCAGAGCCTCAATTCCCCCATCTATCAAGGGAGGATAAGTATAAAAACCCACACCACATGGGGGTGCAGGGGCTCATGCATGTATCCTAGCACTCTGGGAGGTGAAGACCAGAGGATTGCTTTGAGGTCAGGAGTTCAAGACCAGCCTGAGCAAGAGTAAGACCTCGTATCTACAAAAAATAGAAAAATTAGCCAGGCATGGTAGTTTGCACCTGTAGTCCCAGCTACTCGGGAC
>NW_003852522.1:452197-456364 GCF_000181295.1 Otolemur garnettii
AAATGTGACTATTACTATTTTTAGGAAGAATTTACATTGAACCTATAGCATAATGCCTACTACTTAGATGGTATTCAGTATAGTTCCTCCAGAGCTAGAGGTAGGAGGGTTTGTGGGACACAGCTTTTTCTTTCTTTCTTTTTTTTTCTTTTTTTCTTTTTTTGCAGTTTTTGGCCAGGGATGGGTTTGAACCCACCACCTCAGGTATATGGGGCCAGCACCCTACTCCTTTGAGCCACAGGCACAACCCCTGTACACAGCTTTTTGTGTCCCAGTGCTCACATCCACTTCCTTTGCTAACAGGATGCTGATGGAGTGACAATATGCCCTTTCTAACGCTGGCCTTCTAGGGCAGTTGAGGTTGTAGTGAGCTATGATAATGCCACCGTATTATCATAGGCACTCAGAAATGATATTAGTTAAGGGAATTACATGTACAGTGGCCACAGGCACGGGTTTGAGGGCTTTCCATCCCTCACTTATCCACCACAGTAGTTGTGTGAGGTATGTTTTATGACTTTCCTTACTTCTAGGGGTTCTGTGTGACACTGTTCTGGCCAATGAGACTCAAGCAGAAGTCTGGCTGGTGGTCCCAGGAAGAATGGGCATGTTATTATCCAAGCCCCAGTTCTTGCATCTATAAAATGGGGATAAAAATAGCAACTTGCTCTGGGTATGGTGGCTCACACCTGTAGTCTCAGCTACTCAGGAGATGAGGCAGGAGGATCACTTGAGCCCAGGAGTTTGAGGCTGCAGTGAGCTATGATTGTGCCACTGCACTCCAGTCTGGGCAAGAGAGGGAGACCCTGTCTCTTAAAAAAATAATAATAGGCTTGGCACCTATAGCTCAGTGGTTAGGGTGCTGGCCACATACACCAAGGCAGGTGAGTTCAAACCTGGTCCAGGCCTGCTAAACAACAATGACAACTGCAAACAAAAAAATAGCTGGGGTTTGGTGCCTATAGTTCAGCCGATAGGGTGCCCGCCACATACACTGGAGCTGGTGGTTTGGAACCCAGCCCTGGCCTGCCAAACAACAATGACAACTACAACAAAAAATAGCTGGGTGTTGTGGTGGACACCTATAGTCCCAGCTAATTATAAGGCTGAGGTAAGAGAATAGCTTAAGCCCAAGAGTTTAAGGTTGCTGTGAGCTGCGATGCAACAGCACTCTACCCAGGGAGATAGTGAGACTCCATCTAAAAAAAAAAAAAACCAGCCAGGCATTGTGGGGGGCTCCTGTAGTCCCAGCTACTTGGAAGGCTGAGACAAAAGAATCGCTTAAGCCCAAGAGTTAGAGGTTGCTGTGCTGTCAGACAGACATAAATACCTTCAGGACAAAGCCAAGGAATATAAACTAGCCCAGGTTTCCAGGCACTTAGAAATGTTTATCTGGTCAGAAGTGATAGAATTACCACATCAGACCCATGAGCCAAATGTCAATGAAGTTGAAACTGCCTAGGTTCAAATCCTAGCCCTGCCTAGGACTTCCTGAGTCACCCTTAGGTAAGTGGCTTTGCTGCTCTTTACATCATTTTCCTTGGCTGTAAAGTGGGAACAGTGACATCCATAGCTTATGGGGTGATAATTAAATGAGAAAAATGTCTGTCAGATACTCAGATGTCAGGTGCACCCAGTAAGTGTTTAATGAATATTGGTCCCATGCCTGAGCAGATAGCACAGGCTGAATGTATGCATGAGGAAGAAATATAAGCAGTGAGGTGCTTCCAGGGGCCTGGAGAAGAACAGGACCTCTCTCTTATAGGAGAAACCAGGTGTCATCTGACTTGAAACCTTAATTCGTGCCATCATTAGTGAGCACCTGCCATGGGCCAGGATCTAGTTTATGATTCAGAAATGCCCCTCTGGCCAGGGAGATCCATCTGGATGGAGATTGACAGGGAAGAGAGACTTTGATTCAGGTGAGAAACAAGGATGACTTGACCAGGGCTGATGGCAGTGCAGGTGGGAAAGAGTATATGGATTCAGGATAGATTCTGATAGAGTTGGAATTGACAGAGTTAGTTAAAGCAATGATCCCCAACCTTTTTGGCACCAGGGAGGTTTCATGAAGGACAAATTTTCCACGCCCTGGGGGTTGGGGGTTGTGGAGATCTAACAGGAACTGGACCAGCCGTAAGTACAGATGAAGCTTTGTTTCCTCACCACCTGCTTGTGGCTCAGTTCCTAACAGGCCACAGTCAGGTACCTGTCCACAGCCTTAGGGCTACAGGGTTAAAGGATCAGATGTGAGAGGTGAGAGAAAGAGGGGAATAGATGGTTTAGCAACCACCATTTGCCTACACACTCGCCCAGGTCTCACAGCATTTCCAGTGATCAATGGATGATTTAAATTTGCCATGAAACTAATTACTCTAAAATTTAGTGGCTTAAAACAACATATATTTTATTATTTCACAAGTTTTTTCAGGAGTGATTTTGCTGGGTCTCTCATACAATCAAGATAGCGAGTGGGACCAGCTGCAGCATCTTACACCTGTAATTCTAGTGCTCTAGGAGATCGAGGCAGGAGGATTGCTTGATCTTCAGAGTTCAAGACCAGCCTGAAGAAGAGCAAGACCCTGTCTCTAGTAAAAATAGAAAAATTAGCTGGAATCATGGTGTGTGCCTACAGTCCCAGCTACTCAAGAGGCTGAGGCAGGAAGGTCACTTGAGCCCAGGAGTTTGAGGCTATAGTGAGCTGTGATGACACCACTGTACTCTACCAGGGGCAACAGAGTGAGAATTTATCTTAAAAAAAGAAAAATGTCAGGCTCGGCACCTATAGCTCAACCGGCTAAGGCACCAGCCACGTACACCTAAGGTGGCGGGTTCAAATCCCCAGCCCGGACCCGCCAAACAACAATGACTGCTGCAACCAAAAAATAGCCAGGCATTGTGGCGGGCGCCTGTAGTCCCAGCTACTTGGGAGGCGGAGGCAGGAGACTCGCTTGAGCCCAGGAGTTGGAGGTTGCTGTGAGCTGTGATGCCACGGCACTCTACCCAGGGGGACAGCTTGAGGCTTTGTCTCAAAAAAAAAAAAAAGAAAAATGTCAGTTGGAAAGGTGAACTCATGGAAAAAGAGAGTGGAATGGTGGTTACCAAGGACTGGTCGAGGGGAAGGAGTTTGGGAAGATGGTCAAAGGCCACAAAATTTCATTTAGGAGGAAGCAATCTATTGTACAGCATGGTGACTATAGTTAATAACAATACATTGTATACTTAAAAATTGCTGAGAGAGATTTTAATTGCTCTTACCACACACAAAAAAGTATGAGAGGTGATGCATATATTAATTGGCTCTGTTTAGCCTTTCCACAATGTAGACATATTTCAAAACATCATGTTGTACATTTTAACTATATATAATTTCCGTCAGTTAAAACATATTTTTTAAGAGACAGGGTCTTACTGTGTCACCCAGGCTGTTACTATAACCTCGAACTCCGAGGCTCAAGCAATCCTCTCACTTCAGACTGGTTATAGGTTTGTTTGGTTTTTTGTTTTTTTTTTTGAGACAGAGTCTCATTCTGTCACCCTGGGTAGAGTGCCATGGCATCATCATAGCTCATAGCAACCTCAAACTCTTGGGCTCGAGCAATTCTCTTGCCTCAGCCTCCTGAGTATCTAGGACTACAGGCACCCTCCACACCTAGCTAGTTTTTCTATTTTTAGTAGAGATGGGGTCTTGCTCTTACTCAGGCTGGTCTCAAACTCCTGAGCTCAAGCAATCCACCGGCCTCAGCCTCCCAGAGTGCTAGGATTACAGGCATGAGCCACTGTGCCTGGTGTGGTTATAGTTTTTATTTTGTTTGTTTGTTTGTTTTTATTTTTAGACCAAATAATGATGGCACATGCCTTTAATCGTAGATAATTATTTAGGTACTTTGGGGTGCCAAGGAGGGAGAATCACTTGAGGGCAGGAGTTCAAGACCAGCCTGGGCAATGTAGTGAGAACTCTCCCATCTCTACAAAAACATTTTTGTAAATTAGCCAGATATTAGTGAGTGCCTGTAGTCTCAACTACCCAGGAGGCTAAGGTGGGGGGATCACTTGAGGCCAGAAGTTTGAGGTTAAAGTGGGCTATGATCAAGCCACTGCACTCTGGCCTGGGCAATATTGCCAGAACTTGTCTCTGAAAACAAACACATTTTTTTTTTTTTTTTT
>NW_003852522.1:456543-471010 GCF_000181295.1 Otolemur garnettii
GAGCCACAAACACATTTTTTAAAAAATTTCACAACCAAGTAGGCCTGGATGCATTCTGATTTTGTAAAAATATAGTGGCTGGGGCCATGGTCTCATCTGGAGGCTCAACTGGGAAGGATCCACTTCTAAGCTCACAAGTTGTTTGCAGAATTCAGTTGCTCATGGGCTGTTGGTTAGAGACTTCTTGTAGCTTCTTGCCATGTGGACTTCTCCATCAGCCATCTCACAGCATAGCAGCTTGTTTCCCTCAAAGCAAATGAGAGAGAGAGGGAGAGCACCCCCAACGGGCTCTTTTTGCAACATTCTATAGGCTAGAAGCAATTCTCACTGTGGCTCAGGGAGTAGGGTGCCAGTCCCACACACTGAGGGTGGCAGGTTTGAATCTGGCCCCGGCCAAAACTGCAACAACAACAACAAAAATAAATAAATAAATAAATAAGAATAATAACTTTTTTAAAAAAAGAAGCAATTCACAGAGTCCCACCTACACTCATGGGGAGGGGATTACATGGGGACAGAGATCTTTGGGGTACACCTTAGAGGCAGCCCCTCCACCATAAATGCCAATTCAATGGCTTCATACTGCCAGTATCTATGACTCTTTGCTCAAGCCTGCATGGGAACAGCCAGAAGTTCTGGAGAATTTCATTTTCCCCACTGGCATACCTCAACCAATGAAGGCTGGGAGTTGGTGGGTAAATATCCCATCTCCCTCACCCTTTGCATGAGATAATTCTGAGGTTTCTGTGCAAGAAGTGTTTTAAGCCCTAGATATGCCAGTATAACCTATTCATTTCCACACATTTTACTAGCTATCTTCCCATCTGTGTCTCACTTTCCCTCTCTACAACCAGTGTTTCCTGCAGTCACCTTCCAGATAGACACCATGTACTCAAATCAGAGTGCCACAGGTACACTTCTGATGGACAAACTATATTGGTTTTCTAGGGCTGGTGTAATAAATCACCAGAAACTTGGTAGCTTAAAGCAGTAGAAAGTTGTTATTCTGTCATAGTTCTGGAGGCTAGAAGTCCAAAGTCAAGATGTTGGCAGGGCTGAGCTCCCTTTGAAGGCCCTAGGGAAGAATCCTTCCTTGCCTCTCTCCTAGCTTGTGGTAGGTGCCCTCAATCCTCTGTGTTCGTTGACTTGTGGCTCCATCACTCCCATCTCTGACTTTGTCTTCTCTGTGTGTTCCCTCCTGTCCTTTGACAGTTACCTGTCACTGGATGTAGGGCTCACTGTTGTCCAGTATGTCTTCATCTTAACTATTTACATCCACAAAGACTCTATTTCCAAATAAGGCCACACTCTGAGGTTCCAGATGAACGTGGATTTTGTTAGGGGAGGCAGAGGCCAACAATGTCATTAATGGATATGGGGAGGACAGCAGAAAGCAGATCAGGAGTGAGTCATTGGGTGAAGAGCTCTGTTTGGGATATGATACTTGGGGGTGCCTTCTGGGTTTCCAAGTGGAGACATCTGAGTCCAAATGAATGTCAGTGGAGTGGAGAGGCCAGAGGTACAGATCACTGAGAGTTGTTAGGTATAGGTGGCATTTAAGTCCTTGAGACTGGATGAGATTACCAAGGAAGCAAATGTAGACTTAGAGAAAAGGATGAGCACATGCCACTCTTTCTCCACCATTAAGATCCTGATATGAGGAGGAATCAGCCTAAGAGACTGAGAAGGGGTGGCTGTGAATGCGGAGGGGAAGTTAGGGAGGGAAGGATCCTGCAGTCAGGCTAAGAAATGACTATCTGAATTGGCAGAATGGAGCCCTTCTAGTGACTGGGTAGGGACAAAAGACTAATTGGAGTAGGACAGAGAGAGGACAAGAGGAGAGTAACTAGACCAAGTGATAACTCTTTGGATGTTTTTCTGGGAAAGGGAATGTATTACAGTCATCTCTTGGTATTGTATGTAGGGGATTTGTTCCAGGATCCCTTGCAGGTACCAAAATCCACAGATGCTCAAGTCCCTTATACTAAATATGAAATGGCATAGGATGTACATAAGAGCTATGCATATCCTGCTATTATGCTTTAAATCATCTCTAGGTTACTTCCTATGTCTAATACAATGTAAATACTATATATGTATAGTTGTTATGGGTTTTTTTATTTGTATTTTTATTGTTGTTATTTTCAGTCCATGGTTGGTTTGATTGAAAGATACGGAATGGAAGAATATAGAACCCGTGGATATGGACAGCCAACTGTGATTTCCTGTGGCTGCTATAATAACCACAAACTGGTAACAAAAAATAACAGAAAACTTGGCTCCAAGCCTGTAGCTCATTGGTTAGGGTGCCAGCCACATTCACTGGGGCTGGCAGGTTCCAACCCTGCCTGGACCTGCTAAACAACAATGTCACAACTATAACAACAACAACAACAACAACAACAAAGCCGGGCATTGTGGCAGGCTCCTGTAGTCCCAACTACTTGGTAGGCTGAGGCAGGAGAACCACTTAAGCCCAAGAGTTTGAGATTGCTGTGAACTGTGATGCCACAGCACTCTACCCAGGGTGACATGGTTAGACTCTGTCTCAAAAAAAGAAGAAAAAAAACAGAAGACAAAGCTCGGCACCTATGGCTCAAGCAGCTAAGGCACCAGCCACATACACCTGAGCTGGCAGGTTTGAATCCAGCCTGGGCCCGCCAAACAACAATGATGGCTGCAACTAAAAAATAGCTGGGTGTTGTGGCAGGCGCCTATAGTCCTAGCTACTTGGGAGGTGGAAGCAGGAGACTCGCTTGAGCCCAGGAGTTGGAGGTTGCTGTGAGCTGTGATGCCACAGCACTCTACCCAGGGCAACAGCTTGAGGCTCTGTCTCAACAACAACAACAACAACAAAAAAAAAAAACAGAAGAAAAAACAACTGTTACATAACAATAAAAATTAAATTTAAGCTAGGCACAACATAATCCCACCACTTTGGGAGGCCAAGACAAGAGGAAAGCTTGTGCATGCACCTGTAGTCCCAGCTATTCAGAAGGCTGAGGCAGGAGGAAGGCTTGAGCCCAGGAGTTTAAGGTTGCAGTAAGTGGTGATGACGCCACTGTATTCTAGCCTGGGTGACAGAGTGAGACTATGTCTCAAAATGTAAATAAATAGGCTGGGTGTGGCTGTAATCCTAACACTCTGGGAGGCTGAGGTGGGAGGATTGCTTGAGGTTCAAGCTTGGGGTTCAAGACCAGCCTGAGCAACAGTGAGATCCTGTTTCTGCTAAAAATAGAAAAGTTAGTTGGGACAGGGTGGCATGTGCCTGTAGTCCCAGCTACTCAGGAGGCTATGGCAGGAGGATTGCCTTACCTCAATAGTTTGAGGTTGCTATGAGTTAGGTTGAGGCCATGGTTACTCTAGTCCAGGCAACAGAGCAAGACTCTCTCTCAAAAAATAAATACAATTGAAAACAAAACAGAAATTTATTTTCTCACAGTTCTGGAGCCTAGAAATCCCAAATCGGTATCATTGAGCCAAAATTATATGGTCCCCTGAAGGCTCTAGCGGAGGCTGCTTCCTGCTAATTCCAGTTTCTAGGGGCTCCCAGCATTCCTTGGCTTGTGGCTGCATCACTTTAATTTCTGCCTCCATCTTCCTGTGGACCTTTTTTCTTTTCTAAGGAAACTTAGTAGATTTAGGGCTCATCCTAATCCAGGATGACCTCATTTCAAGATTTTTAACTTAATTACACTTTCAAAGACACTTCTCCAAATAGTCCCATTCACAGATTCTGGGGTTATGGACATAATTTGGAGGTTCATCATTCAACCCACATGAGGAAAAAAGAACAAGGGCAAGGGATGGGGAGAATGGGGATAATGACTTGGTTAGCCAAGTGCTATTCTGAATGGTCACATCTCCCCCAGATTCATGTGTTGAAAATCCTAAAACCCCATTTGGTTTAGGGATTGGGACCTTTGGGAGGTGAGTTGGGTGGAGACCTCATGAATGGGATTAATGCCCTTACATAAGAGGCTGGAGAGAGCCCCTTCACAAAATGAGTTTAGAAGGAGAAGACACTAACATCTCTGTCTGTAAGGAAAAGAACCCTCACCAGACACAGAATTTGCCAGCACGTTGAGACTTCCCAGCCTCCAGATCTGTGAGCAATAAATGTCTGTCATGTATAAGCTACCCAGTCTATGATGTTTTGTCCTAGCATCCCAAACATGCCTACACACCAGGCAACTTCCAGAACTGCTGTTTCCACATGAGCAAAACAAGGGCCTAAATTGCTCAAAATATATGTGCACAGGACAATCGTGGCTAAGTCTCAACACAGGAAAAATACAATCCTCTGCCCAGAAACGAGGCAAATGTTCTCTGGTCTCTGAGTGCTCCCACACCATTCCTAGGGCCCCCAGGACTGTTCTACCAGGTCTGAGCAGTGCACTACATTCTTTCAACCCTCCAGAGGTCTGCTGGAGGAGGAAGTTCACTTTCCTCCTGCAACTCTCTCTGTCTGTCTGTCAAGGGTCTGCTCCAGGGTCCCTTCTGCAGAGAGGGGCCCAATTTTACCCAGATCTGTTTTCCATTCCCATTGTACCCCAGTCTCTTCAGAGTAGTTTCCACAATCAGAATGATATAGTTTTGTAGAATGATGGCTTCGCGTTGCTCTCCTAGCTTCTAGAATGTGAGCCTGGGAGGTCCGGGCCTGGGAAACATATTAACCATGATAATCCCTGTGCCTAATCAGGCACGGCACACAGTAGGTGCTCCATACATGTGCTCAGAGGTTTCCAAACAAATCCCTTCATTCAGGCAAGGGGAGAGTATGCTAGGCTTCTGAACAGCAACACCCAAACATACAGGTCACTTGGTGTCTCAGTGTGATGTTCCAGAATGTTCCAAATCTTCTCTGAGGTGAAAGGGACGCTGTATATATATACACACACACAAAGAAGGAGCCCTCTCATCTCCAATTTCTCAGTGAAATATCCCCCCCCCCGCTGGCCCCCAGGCAGAAAATGAACCATTATTAAAACAACACAGCAACCAGCCAGGAAAACCCATTTGCAGCGATTTATATCATGTAGCCGCGACTGCAGAAAGGAAAAAGGAAAAGAAGCTCCAGGTTTTAAGCAGTGAGTGAAAAATCACATTCCATCAGAGGGAGAACAGATGGGTGTACTTTTTTCTCTCTCCTTTCTCCTGCTTGGGCTCAGAGTCAGGAATCGATGTCAGCTGTGGGTTTGTTCCTGGTGTGATAAGGTGATTCTGGGGAGAAGTAGGCCCAGCCAGGCTGCTGGGTCTCAGGGTACAAGGGATGGCTATGAACCACCAGGGATTGTCCCATCCTTCTGTCTACCCTCTCTGTCTCCTGGGCCTACTGGCTGCCAAATCTGAGCCCCAGCCCCACCTCCACCCCATTTTAATTTTTACATTTTCTTATCACCCCCCCTGCCCCTGAATTCCTGTTTCTCTTTATTCTCATCCATGGTCACTTTCCTTGAAGGCAGGGCTCTCTCTGTCCTGCTCATTGCTGCCTCCCCAAAGCACAGGACACATAGCAGCAGACGTGAAGTAATCCTCTGCCATGGCACCAGTTACCCCAAGCAAACCTAACCTGATTTTATTAGTGATGCTGCATTATTGATGCTGTACTATTTCCTTCATGGATGTATTCATGATCCTTCCACCCACAAAGATAAGGCCAGTCCACGGCCAGCTTTCTGGGAGCAAGGTGGGGTGGGGAGATACAAATATGACTAGGTCATTCAGCCATGTAAAAGCCATCAGTGGTAGCCAGGTGTGGTGGCTCACACCTGTAATCCCAGCACTTTGAGATTTGAGGCTGAGGCAGGAGGATCGCTTGAGCTCAGGAGTTTTAGACCAGCAAACAATGGGTAATGCAGCAAGACCCCATGTCTACAACAAATTAAAAATATATATATTATCCATGTGTTGGCCCTGTAGTCCCAGCTATTAGGGAGGCTGAGGGCAGGAGGATCCTTTGAGCCCAGGAATTTGAGGTTGCTGTGAGTTGTGATTGAACCACAGCACTCTGGCCTGGGTGACAGAGGAGGACCCTGTTTCTTAAAAAACAGCAACAAAAATGAAGCCTCTGTAAAGCTAAGGCAATGATTCTAGCAGCTAGGGGCTGGCCCTCAACAAGGGCTGCTCCCAGCAGTAGAGAGGGCACAGGTCTGCCAAGGTCACAGGTGGGAAGTGGTCAAGGGGCCTCTGGGTCCAGACTGCCTGGGTCAGATTACAGACTTTCTGTTCTGGAATCTTTTTTTTGCCTATCTGGAGCAATTATTTTCACTTCTTTACTTGGTCTGCCATTGAAGCTGGCCTCTGTGGATGCCAGCAATGGGCTCCTGGGTCCTCTGGCTTGGATTGGGTTTGGCCAAGGTGAATCCATGCAAAGGGTGGGAGCAGGGCGAGAGTGGGGTAGTTATTCCCTAGCTTAGCCCCTCACCCTATAGTCACTGTGGGTCATATGTCAGCAAGCGCTGATAAATGTTAGCTTTTTTTACCGTTATTTGCCACACTTGCCACCGCTCTTTACTGTCTCTCTGACAGTACACCACAGATATACCATTGCTGGTGAAGCTGGTCTTGTTAACTCAGCTGCTTGGCTTGCTTATAACACCTACTATCTGTTCCCTACAGGTTTGTAGACTGCTCTGGACTCAGCTCTGGATTGTTTATAAAGAGTTCATTCCCCATCAATCCTGCACTCCACTGCCCATCAGTTCCTCGATGTTCCCATTTTCAAGTTTGCCTTTTCCCACTGTAGCACCAGCCCTTGCAGAGGCTGCACAAATGGCTGTGGAATTGAATATTAGAGCCCATGTTCATTTCCTAGGGCTGCTGTAGTACATTACCACAAAATGGGTGGCTGAAAACAACAGGAATTTATTCTTTCACCATTCCAGAGGCCAGAATTTGAAATAAAGATGTGGGCAGGGCTGTACTCCCTCTGAAAACTCTAAGTAAGGATTCTTCCTTTTTCCTTCCAGCTTCTGGTGGTTCCTTGTGGCTTTATTGTCCCAAGCTCTGCCTCTGTGTTCACTTGGTCTTCTTCTCCTGTGTTTTTTCCCCTTTCTCTTCTACAGTCATTTATCATTGGATTTAGGGTCACCCTAATCCAGGATGATCTCATCGCAAAGTCCTTAATTATATCTGCAAAGATACAAGGTCACTGCTGTGGGCTCAGCACCCATAGTATAGTGGTTACGGCGCCAGCCATATACACCGAGGCTGACGGGTTTGAAACTGGCCCAGGCCAGCTAAACAATGACAATTGCAACCAAAAAATAGCCAGGCATTGTGGCGGGAGCCTGTAGTCCCAGCTACTTGGGAGGTTGAGGCAAGAGAATCACTTAAGCCCAAGAGTTGGAGGTTGTTGTGAGCTATGACTTCACAGCTCTCTACCGAGGGCGACGTAGTAAGACTTTGTCTCAAAAAAAAAAAAATTACTGCTGTGATTTGAATGTATGTGTCCCTCCAAAATTTATTACATTGGAACACAGTCATAGGAGATGGTGATAAGAGGTGGAGGCCTTGGGAGGTAACTAGGCCATGAGGGTTCCTTTCTCATAGGTGGGAAAGGAGGGATTGAAGGGGAGAGTAAGTCCCTTTCTGCCCTTCTCTTCCCTTCCGTCATGTGAGGGCCCAGGATGTGTTCCCACCGAAAAGAGGATGGAGCAACAGGGTGTCATCTCAAAATCAGAGAGTGAGCTCTCACCAGACACTAAATCTACCGACACCTTGATCTTGGACTCCAGCCACCAGAACTGTGAGAAATAAATTTCCATTACAGATGACACTTATACAACATGAGTTTGAATTGCATAGGTCTGCTTATATGTGGATTTTGAAGTTTGCCTTTTCCCACTGTAGCACCAGCCCTTGCAGAGGCTGCACAAATGGCTGTGGAATTGAATATTAGAGCCCATGTTCATTTCCTAGGGCGGCCACCCCTTCAACAAGACCAACTCCTCTTCAGCCTACTCAATGTGAGGATAATGACATTTCTGATGACCACCTCCAATTAATGACTAGTAAATATATTTTCTACTTTCTGTCTTCCTTATGATTTCCTTCCTTCATTCCTCCCTCCCTCCCTCCCTTCCTTCCTTCTTTCCTTTTTTGAGACAGTCTTGTTCTGTTGCCCAGGCTGAGTGCAGTAACATGACACTGTTCACTATAACTTTTAACTCCTGATCTCAAGCTGACTTCCTGCCTCAGCCCCACAAGTAGCTGGGACTACAGGCATGTGCCACCATTCCTGACTACTTTTTCTATTTTTTTGTAGCGATGAGGTCTTGCTCTTGCCCGGGCTGATCTTGAACTCCTGGGTTCAAGTGATCCTCTTGCTTCGGCCTCCCAAGTAGCTGGGACTATAGATACACACCACCACACTTGGATAATTTTTAATTTTTTCATAGAGATGGGGTCTTGCTATGTTGCCCTGGCTTATCTTGACAACTCCTGGGCTTGAGTGATCCTCTTGATAGGTGTGAGCCACTATACCTAGCATCATTCAGTTTTTTGAAGACAGTGGAGACCCAGACCCAGAACACCCAGCCGTGACCCTTGAAGCCTGCTATCCTCTCTTCTCCCTGGCCCACAGGAATGGTTCCCCTGCTGGGAGGGATGCATAGGCCCAAATGCCACCTTGTTTGCTCTCTATTTCCATGGAAGCTGAGCCCTTAGGAAGCCGCCTCCTCTTCCCACTGTGGAAGAACTGACATGACCACCCCCACTTTCCTCTAAGCTGTCAGAGAATATCCCCTTTCCTGCAAGCAGTTTTATCATTTCCCCTCATCCCTATTCTCCCTCTCCCGCCACAGTGTCAGGCTGGGCTGAGCAGAGTGGTTGTCATTTCTCTTTCACGCGTCAAAACTCTGCATTCCCTTCAACAGTTCGCTGGCTGGCCTCTGACCCACGGCTGATTTCTTTCTAGGGCTGACAGGTTGGGTTAACAGGGAACGCTCCCCTGAGCCGAGACATACTTTTTTGCCTCCAAGTTGCTTCATATCTCCTCTCACTGAGAATGTCCACAATTCTCTCCCCACACTCCTCCTAATGCTGCAGTATCACTTTCCCTTCCCTACCCTCCCTTTCCAAATGGCCTCCGCCTCAGGGCCAAGCTGGCCCAAGAAGGTATTTAGTTTGATCTGTGTGGGTTAACTCTTTGTTTTAAAAATTTCTTTGTGACCTGTAATCCAAGCCTTCTGAGAGGCTGAGGCAGGTGGATTACCTGAGCTCACAGGTTTGAGACCAGCCTGAAGCCAGAGCAAGACTCCATCCCTAAAAATAGCCAGGTGGCTTGGAGCCTATAGCTCAGTGGTTAGGGCGCCAGCCACATTCACCGAGGCAGGTGGATTCAAACCCAGCCTGGGCCTGCTAAAACAACAATGATAACTGCAACAAAAAATAGCCAAGCATTATGGCACGTACCTATAGTCCCAGCTACTTGGGAGGCTGAGGCAAGAGAATTGCTTCAGCTCAATAGCTTGAGGTTGCTGTGAGCTGTGACCTTGGCCTCCCAAAGTGCTGGGATTATAGGTATTAGTTATCATACATAGCCAGATTAATCATTTTTAAGTGAATAATTCAGTGTGGTTTTTTTTTTTCTTTTCTTTCTTTCTTTATTTTTTTATTGAGACAGAGTCTCACTTTGTGGCCTTCGGTAGAGCAACCTCCAACTCTTGGGCTTAAGCGATTCTCTTGCCTCAGCCTCCCAAGTAGTTGGAACTACAGGCACCTGTCATAATGCCTTGCTTTCTTTTTGGTAGAGCTAGGGTCTCACTCTGGCTCAGGCTGGTCTCGAACCTCTGAGCTCAGGGCAATCCACCCACCTCAGACTCCCAGAATGCTAGGATTACAGGCATGAGCCACAACGCCAGCCAGTGTGGGGTTTTTTGTTTGTTTGTTTTGTTTTGTTTTGTTTTATAGTCAAGAGTTATGCCACTCTCACCTCCCTTTAATTGCAGAGTATTTCCTCCACACCCCAAAAAGACCCATCTGCATTAGATTCCCCTGTTAGCATTCTCCACTCCCCTTCCTCCAGCCCCAGGTAACTATCAAGTTGTTTCCTGACTCTGTAAATTTGCCTGTTCTGGATTTTTTTGTTTTTTTTAGTCACTATGTCGACCTCAGTAGAGTGCTGTAGCATCACAGGTCATAGCAACCTCTAACTCTTGGGCTTTAGCGATTCTCTTGCCTCAGCCTCCCAACTAGTTGGGACTACAGGTGCCTGCCACAATGCCCGCCTATTTTTTTGTTGCAGTTGTCATTGTTGTTTAGCAGGCCCAGGCTGGGTTCAAACCTGCCTGCCTTGGTGTATGTGGCTGGAACCCTACCCTTGGTGTATGAGCTACAGGCACCGAGCCTGGATAGTTCATATAAAGGGAGTCATACATTGTGTGGCCTTTAGTGTCTGGCTTGTCTCTTTTAGCATGTTTTAAGGGTCATCCATGTTGTAAGGTTAATTCTTTTACAGTGAAGCATACTAATCTTAAGAGTATAGTTCTGTGGATTTTTTTTTTTTAAAGACAGAGTTTCACTATGCTGGCCTCAATAGAATGCTATGGCATCACAGCTCACAGCAACTCCAAATTCTTGGGCTTTAGTGATTCTTTCACCTCAGCTTCCCAAGTAGCTGGGACTACAGGCTCCCACCACAACACCCAGCTATTTTTGTTGTTTTTTGCAGGTTTTTGGGGTTTTTTGGGGGGCCAGGGCTGGGTTTGAACCCACCACATCTGATATATGGGGTTGGCGCCCTACTCCTTTGAGCCACAGGCGCTGCCCTGTTGTTGTTTTAGTTGTCATTGTTGATAGCTGGCCCAGGCCAGGTTCAAACCCACCAGGCTTGGTGAATGTGGCCTGCCAATGTGGCCGGCACCAAGCCAGAGCTGTGGATTTTAAAAATATGTTTCACCTTTGTCATCATCACCTAGCTCAGGACATTCCAGTCCCCCAAAAGGCCCCCTAGGAGAACTTTCCAGTGCATGTCCTGACCCAAATATCACTATAACCATATGATCAATTCTCATCTGGTGGTGATTATGCATGCCCCTCCAAAGGGACATTTGCCACAACCAGCAGGGAGCTACTGGCATTTAGTGGGTTGAGGCCAGGGACACTACTCAATGTCCTACAATGCACAGGACAGACCTCCACCACAGAGGACCTTCCAACTGCAAATGTCAACAGTGACAAAGTTAGGAAACCCTGGACTCTCCCACATCTCTTCCTAGGTTACTTCTGCCTGTCCTTGAGAATGGAATCTCTCAGGATATTCTCTTTGAATCTTGCTTCTTTTGCTGAACATTATGTCTCTGAAATTCATCCATGCTGTGCATGTATTAGTTTGTTCTTTTGTTCTTTTCAGATATAGGGTCACGCTCTGTCACCCAGGCTGGAGTACAGTGTTGCCATCATAGCTCACTGCAGCCTCAGACTCCTTGGTTCAAGGGATCTTCCTGTCTCAGCCCCCTGAGTAGGTGGGGCTACAGATGTGTACCACCACACCTGGGTGATTTTTTACATTTTTTAGAGACAGGGTCTCACTATGTTGCACAGGCTAGTCTTGAACTCCTGGCCTCAAATAATCCTCCTATCCTGGCCTCTGCAAACCACTGCACAAGGCTAGTTCCTTTTCATTGCTGCATTGCATTTCGTTATATGAATGAACCCCAGTTTCTCTTCCATTTGCCAGTCAGTGGCAATTGGGCGATTATGACTGAAGCTGACATGCATATCTGTGGATGTGTCTTTTAGGTGGACATAAGCTCCCATTCCTCCTGGGAACCAAGCCAGGAATGCAATTGCTGGATTGTAGTGATTTGACGTTAGTAGATTCCCATGTGATGTTTAAAGCTCAGAGAATTTTGCACAATCACCCTGATTTCTGGATTTGCTTGAAGAATCCAGTCTGGCAACCCCAAAGCTGAGTTCCTGGGACATAGTGGCTGGAATTGAGTAGTAGCAAGTGACTGCCTGCTTAAAAGGGGATAATTTCAGCTCCTCCCAGCTATCCCCCTTCCCTTAATGTCTCATACCTTCCTTATTTCTGCATTTTCATTTTCTGGTCTCCATGTATCTTTACAGCCCCTTAAATAAGTCATTGCAAGGCTGGCCATCACCTTCTACCTTCCTGTGGCTATCATTTCTACCTCCATGGGACCCACATACATCTTTTTATTTAATTGTTTGGAATTCCTTGAGGGTACAAAGAATTATGTTACACTGATTGCATTTGTTAGGTAAAGTCCCTCTTATAATAGTGTCCCGCCCCCAAGGGGTGTACCATACATCATAACCCCCATCCCCCTCCCGCCTCCCTTCTCCCCTGTCCCTCATTCCCCTAACCCCCACTTTGATCATCTACTGCCTTCAGATTAGAATTGAGTACATTGGATTCTTGCTTCTCCATTCTTGAGATATTTTACTAAGAAGAATGTGTTCCAACTCAATCCAGGTTAATACAAAAGATGTAAAGTCTCCATTTGTTGTTGTTGTTGTTGTTAGAGACACAGTTTCACTTTATGACCCTCGGTTGAATGCTGTGGCATCACAGCTCACAGGAACCTCCAACTCCTGGGCTTAGGCAATTCTCTTGCCTCAGCCTCCTGAGTAGCTGGGACTACAGGCGCCTGCCACAACGCCCAGCTATTTTTTGTTGCAGGGCTGGGTTCATACCCGCCACCCTTGTTATATGAGGCCAGCACCCTACCCACTGAGCCACAGGTGCCGCCAGATGTCTCCATTTTTTTAAACGCCTGAATAGTATTCCATGGTATACATATACCACAGACTGTTAATCCATTCCTGGGTTGGTGGGCATTTAGGCTGTTTACACATTTGGCCAATTGTAAATTGAGCTTTTATAAACAGTCTAATGCAAATGTCCTCATGATAAAATGATTATTTTCTTCTGGGTAGATGCCTAGTAATGGGATTGCAGGGTCAAATGGGATGTCTAATTTGAGCTCTTTGAGGAGTCTCCATGCCCACATACATCTTTTCATATCTTTTCTCATTCTCTCTCCATTCTGCAAAGCCTACACTCCCCCATCCATCTCAACCCCAAACACAGGATCCCTTCAGACCTGGCACACACTTTTTTTTTTTTTTTGAGACAGAGTCTCATTATGTCGTCCTCGGTAGAGTGCCATGGCATTACAGCAACCTCAAACTCTTGGGCTTAAGTGATTCTCTTGCCTTAGACTCCCAAGTAGCTGGACTATAGGCACCTGCCACAATGCCTGGCTATTTTTTGTTGTAATTGTCACTGTTGTTTGTCAGGCCTGGGCCAGGTTCGAACCCACCAGCCCCAGTGTATGTGGCCAGCACCCTAGCCACTGAGCTACAGGAGCAGGCATTTATAAGTTGCCTCAAACTCTGCTGCAGCCTGGACCCTGTTGGCAGTTTTCTTGGAGTGGTCCTCTCTGCCCAGACAACCACCAGGGCCTTCTATGTTGAGCCAGTGGGTTCCTGCTCTCAGCTGCCTGTCATTTCTCCAAGGTGACCTTCTCTGAGCCCCTTGGCCACCACCGGGGCTGCATCCATTTAGTCCTTTGCTGTTTTCCCACCACTCAATTAATCCCACAATGAATCCTGGCCATGAAGTGTGAAAGAGGGAAGGGGAGAGCAAGTGCCGGGTAGAATAAATGAACCTCTTATCCTCATTAATACAGTGGTAAGTAAAAAAAAAAGTGAGAGAGAGAGAATAAACTTCTTACCTGGCCTTACCTCCTGCAAATGCCAGCTGGGCTTACCAGGTGAGCTTGGTAGCTATGCCTCACTTTTTTTTTTTTTTTTTTTTTGAGATAGAGTCTCACTCTGTTGCCCTTGGTAGAGTGTTGTTGCATCACAGTTCACAGCAACCTCAACCTCTTGGGCTTAAGAGATTCTCTTGTCTCAGCCTCCCTAATAGCTGGGACTACAGGCGCCTCCCACAACACTCAGCTATTTTTTTTGTTGTTGTTGTTTTGTTTTTAGTAGGCCAGGGCTGGGTTCAAACCCACCAGCCCTGGTGCATGTGGCTGGTGCCCCACCCACTGATCTACAGGCGCCACCCAATTCACTTAAGAAGTTCCTTTCCTGGCTGGGTATGGTGGCTCATGCCTGTAATCCCAGCACTCTGGGAGGCCAAGAAGGGAGGATCTCTTGAGCTCTAGAGTTCAAGACCAGGCTTGCTGCCCATAGTGCAGTGGTGACATGCACTGAGACTGGCAGGTTCAAACCGGCCTGGGCCAGCTAAACAACAATGACAAGCAACAAAAAAAATAGCCAGACGTTGTGGTAAGCACCTGTAGTCTCAGCTACTTGGGCGGCTGAGGCAAGAGAATCACCTAAGCCCAAGAGTTAGAGGTTGCTGTGAGCTGTGACGTCATATAGCTCAAGCGGCTAAGGCGCCAGCCACATACACCTGAGCTGGTGGGTTCGAATCCAGCCTGGGCCACAAAACAACAATGACGGCTGCAACCAAAAAAAAAAA
>NW_003852522.1:471319-476877 GCF_000181295.1 Otolemur garnettii
ACTCAGGAGGCTGAGGCAAGAGAATCGCCTAAGCCCAGGAGTTGGAGGTTGCCGTGAGCTGTGATGGCACAGCACTCTACCGAGGGCAATAAAGTAAAAAAAAAAAAAAAGAAAGAAAGAAAAAGAAAAAAAAGGTTCACGTTCAAGACCAGCCTGAGCAAGAGCAAGACCCATCACTAATTTTTCACAACAGAAAAATTAGCTGGGCATGGTGGTGTGTACCTGTATTCACAGCTACTCAAGAAGCAGAGATAAAAAGATTGCTTGAGCCTTGGATGCTGCAGTGAGCTATGATGACACCAGTGCACTCTAGCCTGGACAATACAGTGAGACTCAAAGAAGCTACTTCCCTATTGCTGTCTGAAAACTGAGAAGACCTCCATGCTCCCCCTCTAGACCACACTGGCCTATTCCGAGTGTAGAGAGTTCAGGGCTCCTTTCCTGAGGTCCTCAGCCCCACAGACCTGTCCCCATCCACCAGCCACGCAGCTCTACCCATGCATTGTCCAAATTTCCCCAAGTTGAGTGTGCCCAAATGCCCAGACTGACTCCTCACCTACTCACCCCCAACTTTGCCCTTTGACCTCCGTGATTTCCTCATATCTCTCTCCCACTTTCTCCCAAACACTGAGCTGTCTCCTTTTCCTCCACACCTTCTCACACCTCCCAGACTGTCCTGCATTTTCCTCCTCCCTTTCAGCAGCCTCCATCTTCAATACACTCAGCTCTCTCCCTTCAACCCATTCTGTTCCCTCGCACCCCAACTCTTCCCGCAGCTCTGCATTCTTAGCCAGTCTTCTTCTCCCTGGCCGGGAGGCGGCGCCTCGCGCACACCTGGGGATAAGGGGCGGGGCCTCCTCACCTGGCCGCCACAGAGCAGAGGGGCAGCGGCCCCTAGCGTCCGGGGAAGGAAGTGCAGTCCAAGTGGGCTCCCCTCCCAGGGGGTGCCTAACTGGGAACCTACCTTCACTTTCCTACTGCTCAGACTGGAATCTCACTTTGTTCCCCTACTGCTTCCTCCTGAGTACCTACTGTGCGGTAGGAGCGGTTCCAGGCTCTGAGCATACAGAAGTGAACAAGAAACAAACATCTCTGGCCTGTTGAGGGGTTGATACTCTAGTGGGGAAAACAGAAATCAAAACATAAATAGGTCTGGCTCAGCGCCCACAGTACAGTGGTTACGGCGCCAACCACATACACCAAAGTTGGCGGATTCTAACCCCGCCCAGGCCAGCTAACCAACAATGACAACAGCAACTGAGAGTCTCTCAAAAAAAAAAAAAAGAAAGAAAGAAAAGAAAAGATAAATAGGGCTGAATATGCTATGTGGAGACGGGAGCTAGGGAGTGAGGAGAGTGGGGTGTTTGCAGTTTTCAACACAGTGCTCAGGAGGTAATATTTGAGTAGAGTCCAATGGGGGTGTAAAAGTTAAGGGATCCTGTTGACTCGCCTCTAAGATACATCCCAAACTAAGTTGAGTATGGTGACATGGAGCTGTAAACCCAGCAACTTGGAGACTGAGGCAGGAGGATCGCTTGAGCTTAGGATTTCCAGGTTGCAGTGATCTTTGGTAGCGCCACTCACCTCAGCCTAAGTGACAGACCCTGTCTAAAGAAAAAAAAGAAAGAAAAAGAAAAGAAGGAAAAATGGTATACCCCATTTCGCCCTAGGATCGGTTCCAAGTCCACCTGCTTCTCACCTGGAGGGCAGAGATGACCACCTCCTTAGCCTCCTGGCTCCATTTCAAATCATCTCTATATATTTTTTAATATTTGCAATATTAAGATGAAATTTTCACAATATCAAATTAACCAGTAACCATTTTAAAGTGCAATTCATGGTGTTTATAGTATATTCATCATGTCAAGTTACCCACATCCCACCTCTCAATTCCTCATTTTTATTTTTTTCTTCATTGCTTTGATCACTCTCTGAAATTATCTTCATGTTACTAGACAATCATTGGCCTCTTTGATAACATGTAAGCTCCAGGAAGAGTGACTTTTTCTATTTTATTCAACTTTACACCTCAGTCAAGACCAGGGTGAGGTAAGGCAAAAGATAACTATCAAGATAAGTAATAATGCAATTTTTAATTTTTAATTTTTTTTGTTATTGTTTTTTTTTTTTTTTTTATTGTTGGGGATTCATTGAAGGTACAGAAAACCAGGTTACAATGATTGCAATTGTTAGGTAAAGTCCCCCTCATAATTGTGTCCCGCCTCCAAAAGGTGTGTCACATACTGTGACACCCCCACCTCCACAATTTTTTTTAATTAAATCATAGCTGTGTATGTTAATGCAGTCATGGGGTACAATGTGCTGGTTTTACGTACAATTTGAAATATTTTCATCAAACTGGTTAACATAGCCTTCATGGCATTTTCTTAGTTATTGTGTTAAGACATTTATGTTCTACATTTAGTAAGTTTCACATGTACCCTTGTAATATGCACCATAGGTGTGGTCCCACCAGTTACCCTCCCTTTCCTCTTTCCCTCCTCCCCTCTTCTCTCCTCCCTTTTCCCTTTCCCCGTATTCTTGGGCTATAATTGGGTTATGGTTTTCATAAAAAAGCTATAAATTTGTTGCATAGTAGGGCTGAGCACATTGAATACTTTTTCTTCCATTCTTGAGATACTTTGCTAAGAAGAATATGTTCTGGCTCCTTCCATGTAAACATAAAAGAGGTATAGTTTCCATCTTTCTTTAAGGGGGCATAATATTCCATGGTGTACATATACCACAATTTATTGATCCATTCATGGGTCAGTGGGCACTTGGGCTTCTTCCATGACTTAGCAATTATGAATTGGGCTGCAATAAACATTCTGGTACAAATATCTTTGGTATAGTGTGATTTTTGGTCTTCTGACTATATACCTACAAGAGCAATTGTAGGATCAAATGGCAGGTCTATTTTTAGTTCTCCAAACATCTTTCCAAAAGGAACGTATTAGTTTGCATTCCCACCAGCAATGTAGAAGTGTTTCCTTTTCTCTACATCCACGCCAGCATCTCTGGTTTTGGGATTTTGTGATATGGGCTAATCTTACTGGTGTTAGATGATATCTCAAAGTAGTTTTGATTTGCATTTTTCTGATGATTAAGGGTTGGGTTTTTTTGTTTGTTTGTTTGTTTGTTTTTTGAGACAGAGTCTCACTCTGTCACCCTGGATAGAGTGCCATGGCTTCATCATAGCTCATAGTAATCTCAAACTCCTGGGTTCGAGTAATCCTCTTGCCTCAGCCTCTTGAGTACCTGGGACTAGAGGCACCCTCCACAACACCCAGCTAGTTTTTCTACTTTTAGTAGAGACAGGGTCTTGCTGTTGCTCAGGCTGGTCTCAAACTCCTGAGTTCAGGCAATCCACCTGCCTTCACTTCCCAGAGTGCTAGGATTATAGGCATGAGCCGCTGTGCCCAGCCTAGTAGTATCTCTTGTATACTTACAACACATCTGTAATTGGGCATGTTAATCTGTATGTGCCTTAGAAATTGTCAATTGGTTGAGTATTTTGGTGTCCTCTTAAATTTTGCAGCTCAGGTAAGTGTCTCATTGGCCTAGCCCTAATGCTGGTCCAACCTGGGACCCAGTGTTTGCTCCTTCCATCCCTGGGTGTATGAGGATGAATCCATGAGTTGGAGGCAAGCTAGAAGCCAGGCAAACACCAACCTCATAAACCATCTCCTTGTGCCCCCACCTCCACCCTCCACCGCCAGGCAGTGGTTCCAAGCAAGGTCTCTGAGTCAGACCTGGCTCAGAACCTAATTCCATTTTTTAACCATTTAGAGAAGTTGTGAAGCTTCAGTTGTCTCTTCTGTAAGATGGGGAGAAAGCTCCCACCTCACAGGGTGCCATAAAGCATAAATGAATCTACACTTTAGCCATTTCTCAAACAGCCTGGGCCTCTCCCAAGCTCCAGCCTGACACCTGCACTTGGATATATCAAATGAAATGTACATTGTGGATCTAACCTCCAAAACTGCCCTATCTCCATTTTGTTATTGTTGTTGCAGTTTTTGCCTGGGCCGGGTTTGAACCCGCCACCTCCGGTATATGGGGCTGGTGCTGCCCCCTCCCCTCCAACATCTCCATTTTTTTCATCTTTCCAGGTGCTCACTCAGGCTACAAATTTTGACTTTCCTCCTTCCCTCACATTCCACTTCCAATCCATCTGTTCCATCTTCAAAATAAACCCTGAATTTGCCCACTGTTCACATTCACTGTCACCTCCCTACCAGCATCAACCTCCCTGCTCTCTGGCTTCTGCTCTTGACTTCTGTACTCTGATCTCCCACCTACAATGACCAGACAGTGCCTGTAAACACATGAGTCAGGTCATTGCCCACAGCAAATACCCTCCTGCTCAATGACTCTCACCTCACTTAGAACAATCTGCTCCATCAAACCTCTGCCCTCAACTCCTTCCTCTTTCCTCCCCACCCATTCCCTGCACCCACACAGACCCTCCCTGATCTATTAATTGTTTCCACTTCAGGGCTTTTGCACAGGATGTTCCTTCTGTCCAGAACATTCCCCCACACACACACCCCCCAGTCCCTGTCCCCCAGGGCTCCTCCCTCATCCTCAGGTCTTTGCTCAAATCCCACCTTCTCAGAGAGGCTTTCCCTGACCTCCCCTCTCTAAAATTACAGCCATGGGTGGCGCCAGTGGCTCAAAGGAGTAGGGCACCGGCCCCATATGCTGGAGGTGGCAGGTTCAAACCCAGCCCTGGCCAAAAACCACAAAAAATAATAATAATACTAATAAAATAAAACAGCCACCAGGCTCAGCACCTGTAGCTCAGTGGGTAGGGTGCCAGCCACATACATCGGGGCTGGCCGATTTGGACCCAACTCGGACCTGCTAAAAAAACAACAATTATACTAGACCTCAGACTATACTATAAATCGATGGTGATCAAAACAGCATGGTTCTGGCACAAAAACAGAGAGGTAGATGTGTGGAACAGAATAGAGAACCAAAAGATGAACCCAGCGACTTACCATCATTTGATTTGATAAGCCAGTTAAAAACATTCAGTGGGGAAAATATTCCCTATTTAACAAATGGTGCTGAGTGAACTGGCTGGTGACCTGTAGAAGACTGAAACTGAATCCACACCTTTCAACATTAACTAAGGTAGACTCTCACTGGATGAAAGAGTTAAGCTTAAGACATAAAACTATAAAAATGCTAGAAGAAAGTGCAGGGAAAACACTTGAAGAAACTGGCTTGGGTGAATATTTTATGAGTAGGACCCCGGGGCAATTGAAGCCACACCAAAAATACATTACGGGGACCTGATCAAACTAAAAAGCTTCTGCACAGCCAAGAACCCAGTAAGTAAAGTAAACAGACAGCCCTCAGAATGGGAGAAGATATTTGCAGGTTATGTCTCCGACAAAGGTTTAATAACCATAATCCACAGAGAACTCAAATGTATCAGCAAGAAAAGAACAAGTGATTCCATGACAGGGTGGGCAAGGGACTTGAAGAAAAAATTCTCTGAAGACTACAGGCTTATGGCCTACAGACATATGAAAAAATGCTCA
>NW_003852522.1:477669-538570 GCF_000181295.1 Otolemur garnettii
CCCATGATTGCATTGATGTACACAGCTATGATTTAATAAAAAAAAATTACAACAACAACAACAAAAAAATAGCCAGGCATTGTGGCAGGCACCTATAGTCCCAGCTACTTGGGAGGCTGAGGCAAGAGAATCATGTAAGCCCAAGACTTTGAGGTTGCTGTGAGCTGTGATGCCACAGCACTCTACTGAGAGCAACATAGTGAGACTCTGTCTCAACAAAATAATAAATAAATAAATGAAATTGCAGCCACCACCATGCCTATGTCTTCCTTCCTTAATTTTCTCCCATGCCACCTGTCACAATCTCATAGCCTGTATCTTTTGTTTGATCTTTTTTTTTTTTGAGACAGAGTCTCACTATGTTATCTTCTATAGAGTACTGTAGTGTCATAGCTCACAGCAACCTCAAACTACTGGGCTCAAATGATCCTCTTGTCTCAGCCTCCCAAGTAGATGGGACTACAGGCATTTGGCTATTTTTAGAGACGGGAGTCTCACTCTTGCTCAGGCTGGTCTCCTGAGTTCAAGCAATCCGCCTATCTCAGCCTCCCAGAGTGCTAGAATTACAAACGTGAGCAACCACGCCCAGCCCTGTCTGAGCTGTCTTTTTTCCTTATTAGAATGTCAGCCTTCAAGAGCACAGACACTTTGTTCATCACTGTGCCCCCTGCACAGAGCACAGTGCCTGGCACGCAGTAAGTGCTCAATAAATGTTTGTCGACTGAATGGTCCTCACCACCCTCCAAAAATCTCAGCTTAAATTAATCCCTTAAATTAATTCACCTTATCCTCCCAGTCCAATTTTGGACCTCTTTTCCTTGCTCTCCACTTGGGTGAATAGTACAGGTGGAACTGGACGCAGCTCAGAAATCACCCTAAGTGGGGAAACAAAGAGCTTCTAGGAAAGCCGGGGACACACACACTCCCTCTGCGGAGCTTGGATAGGTCCATCATCTACTTCCCTGGAGAGTCTCACTCTCCAGGGCTAATTCAATCATGTGCTCTGTGTCTATCTTCTCCATTAGAAAGGGAGTGCCACTGAGAAGGCATCCTGTCCTGTTGGGCTGTGCGGTAGGCCATTCTCACACTACATCTGGCAGATAAGGTTATATTAGTGGTGCTCTGTGTTTGAGGAATAAATGGAAAGGATGAATACATGAACCGAGTGATTAAATGAACAGCAGCGTTATGTATCTTGTGCTGAGTGGGCTCTAGGAAAAGCAGGGCTAGGGGTGCCTGGTGATTCCAGGAACGTATACTCCAGCCTCCTCCAGTCTGCCCTCCAAGGTGTTGCAGAGTGTGGCCTCACGTGTACCTGCAGGACTTAAGCAGCCTGAGGCAGAGCACCCTAGGCTGGGATGGGACCGTTGGCTTGAGGGAAAGGAAAGCTGAGCCCCAGGAACAACGTGGAAACCCAGGACAGTGTGTGCAACACAGATACGGCACAGGGAGGAGGAAGAGGGCACAGGTGAGCTGAGCCAAGTTTAAAGCTGGGGAACCGGACTCGTTAGGCGCACAGAATGTGGGGCCCCCAAGACTCAAAGAGAGAATTTGGGGTACCCCAGGCGTGGGAAACCCTGAGTATGGGGGTTCTCTGGCACGGGTGCATATAAGGTGGCGTTTCCAGGCTCAGGGGTCATGGAATGGGGCGGGGGGTATGCTTGGAGCACAGGGCACCGAGTGGGTCCAGTGGGACGGGATGCACAGAACGTCGGATGTCCGAAGCATGGAGCACGTAAGGGAACCGAGGCGCAAGGTAGAATGCTCGAAGAGAGGAGCGTCCTGGGAGTAGTGTCAGAAGCTTGGGGACTGACTGGAGCAGTGCAGGGCACGCGGTGCGCGCGCGCGCCGGTACGCGTTAGTTCCCGGAGCCCAGCTGCGGGCGCGCCCTCCACTGCGGCTGCGCAGCCGAAGGTCTGTGGGGCGCCAGGGTCTTCTCGTTGCACCTATCCTCTAAGCGCCCTTTCCCTCTCCCTCAGCCCTCTGCCCAGGAGACGCGGATAGTTGGAGGCTGATGAGCCACTCCTGCCAGGGGCCCTCCCATAATCACTTAGAGCTTCTGGAAAGGGGGTCATACCAAGATTTTTCCAAAGTGTGTTACGGGAGGGCCTCTGAAAGAATGCCAGCACTTCCCCTCATATAAATAAAGGCCACTCCTCTGAAGAGTCAGAGTTAGAACCACCACCTGGTTCACCTTAGGCTCCCTCTGCGGGGTAGAGGGATAGTGGGGGGCTGGAGGGTGGGTTGAGGTGGAGCCTTGGAGCCAGAGGTTTCTGGAGGTGTCCAGCTTTCTCTGAACCCCACTAGCTCTGTTCCCCTCTCAGTCCTGCTGGGTTTATAGAAAACTGGTTCCCTGGATTTCGGAGAGGGTGTCTTGGTTGCCCCAGAGGCATGGCACCCACTCCTCAGCACCTCAAAGCTTTCATGGGTCTTAGTGCTGTCAATATCTCAAAGTGGGAAACTGAGGCATGGAGAGTTGGGACTCTCCCTCCTTCATATCCTAGACAGATCCACAGTTAACCAAAGATGGATGGGATCTATTCTGCACCCACCAACCCCCACTGTATGGTCCCTCAGATCCAGCTATCTGGTCACCTCTCAGATTCAGGGCGAAAGCTCTGTTGCTGTGGAATCATGGGTGTGAAGGAAGTAGGAAGGTGACCCACTTCTGGGTCCTGAAGTTTTTTGTTTTGTTTTTTTTTTTAGAGACAGAGTTTCACTTTATCGCCATCAATAGAGTGCCATGGTGTCACAGCCCACAGCAACCTCCAACTCCTGGGCTTAGGTGATTCTCTTGCCCCAGCCTCCTGAGTAGCTGGGACTACAGGCACCAGCCACAATGCCCGGCTATTTTTTTGTTGCAGTTTGGCCGGGGCCAGGTTTGAACCCACCACCCTCAGTATATGGGGCTGGCGCCCTACTCACTGAGCCACAGGCGCCACCCAAGGAGTCCTGACGTTTTTGAGCTAGATTTGGTCTAGGTTGTGGGCTACGAGAATCCCTGACCAGTCCTGAAATGATGGTTGCTCACAGAGGTGGGGCCTGGTCACCCACCCAGTCAGCCTGGAAGTTGGTGACCCTGCCTCTCCCCTAGTTCAACCACCAGGACATGCTTCTGGGAAGGAACTCTTAGAGGCCAAATTCATTGTATTGAAGATATTCAATTCAGGCTTTCTTTGATATTCATTTTTCCCATCCAAGTCTGCCCCAAGTTCTATGTATTTACCACCCTTCTCAATTTCTCACCCCAAGTTCTGTGTATTTACCACCCTTCCCAATTTCTCACCCATTCTGCAAAAAGCTGGTTAGCAGGGCGGTGCCTGTGGCTCACTGAGTAGGTCACCAGCGCTATATACCAAGGGTGTGGGTTCAAACCCGGCCGGGCCAAACTGTAACAGAAAATAGCAGGGTGTTGTGAAGAGTCCCTGTAGTCCCAGCTACTCCAGAGGCTGAGGCAAGAGACTTGCCTATGCCTAAGAGCCAGAGGTTGCTGTGAGCTGTGACACCAAGGTACTCTACTGAGGGTGATAAAGTGAAACTCTGTCTAAAAAAAAAAAAAAAAAAAAAAGGCTGGTTAGTAGTGCATTCTCTTTCTCTCAACACAGAGGGGGTGCAGTTTTTCCCTCCCCTTCCTCTAAAATCCAGATCAGAATTTGTCTGCCCTGAGATTTGCTGAGATTCAGCCTGACTTTGAACTTTGCTTGAGCTGGCTGCTTTTAACATCTAGGCCTTTCTTGGATGGGCTCCTTTCCCTAAGGATCCAAATCCAGGTTTTGCTCCTCCCCTAGCACTCAGTATTAGAGTTGTCTCAAGGTTTCATAAAATGGAGCCAGAAGCCCAGCTTCCAGGTCTGGTCTCCCGAGATCCTGACCAGATCTTATCTCTCAGGGCCTTCCCCTTATCTCCCTCCTCCAGAATTCTGCCCCCACCATCCATTTACCCCCCTCACTGAGTTGTCTATTCTGCAGAAGTGCCTGTTTTTGGCCTGAGGCCCGGTTTTGTAGCCCCCACAGTGGGTCTTGGCAGTCATAGCTCTGGTTGCAGAGTTCCAAGCCAGGTCAGATAGTTTTCCCCACCCCAGAGAGGAGACATAGGGCTCCTTCTGCCTCAAAACCTGTCCCTCGTCTCACTGGGCCAGATGCCTGGAAACCCAAGTCTGTTCTTTGCCCTATTTCTTAGAGGCCACCAGCTGCAGTGCATGCTAGAGGGTGAAAATCTGTGCCGGGTTTTTGCTTTTGCCAAGAACATATATTCAATTTTTCTCGCGTGACCCTCCCCCCCATACCCTAAAAAGAAGTCCTTTGAGGCATTTATAGATACTAACCTCCCCCCTATCCGTCCCTTCCGCCTCTGCTGCCCGGTTAGCTCCAAACCTGTCCGGTTGCCCTGGGATCTTATGCTGGGTTCTCATCCCTTCCCCTGAGCTCCAGTCCTGGCTTTGTGTCCCTCTTGCGCCTTTTATTGTAGGTCTGGTCTCCCAGGGTAGCGGCCACCTCACATTCCCTTCTCATGGCTCCTAGATCCAGAAACCGCTTTTACTTGCCTGCTCCGGTGCAGCCAGCGCGCCGAATCCTTTGGTACCCAGTCCAGCCCTCTTTTTGCCCCTCCCCCTTGCGCGTCGCTGCCACAATGATGCGAGCAGCCTGTACTCCCTTACTCCCAGAGCCATCAGCGAGCCCAGGTCCTGGGAACTCTAGGCCGGGTCTTACTTGTTTCCACTGCATTAGGCCTGACGCACTACTCCGTCTCCTGAGGAGGAATCCGGCCCGAAATTTGCGTGCCCTGAGTGCATTTTGCCAAGTCGCAGCTGCCCCCACCCCGTTCCTCCCATCTCTGTCAAATCCAACCCGGGTTTTGCATAACCCTCCCAGATCCTGCCCCCCACCCCCACCCCGCATTTCTCCCCTCACCAGGCTCGGAGCCTTTCCTTTACTTCACTGCTAGAAAATCCGCTCCGAGTCTTCCTTGTGCCTGTCACCCCCCCCCCCCCCCCAATCACTCTCCGATCTAACGCAAGGATCCAGCACGTCTACTTCCCTCTCTTGGCTTTTCCAGGCCGGGGTGAAAAGAGGCGAAGAGAAGCAAACTCCAGCTCGGATTTTTGGGCCAACTCCCGGTGCGCCCAGGCAGGTTGCGGCGGCCAGTCCCGGGCGGTAAATCCAGGCCAGGTTTTGCGCGCGCCCGCCGCCCCCCTCCCGGAGAGAGTGCGACGGAGAGCTGGGCGAGCAGGCGGCTTGTCATTGCTGGTGCCCGGCGCCGGCTAGGTCCGCGGTCCTGCGGTGCCTACGGGCCCGGCCCGGCGCCCCCCTTCGGTCGCACCGGGGGCGCTACGCCGCGGCACCCGCCTTCAGCCGCGCCCCCCCCCAGCCAGTTCCGCGTCGCCCTCCCCCTACCCGTGCCCCCTGCGGCCATTGCGGGGAGCCCGAACCGTCGGCGCGGGAGCTGTCGGCGCTGCGGCGCCCCCGCCCCGCTGTCTGCCTAGGAGGCCCCGGCGGATGGGGGCAGGCAAGCCCCGAAGCAGTGCCGCGGGGCGGCGGGGGCCTGCAGGAGCATCTTGGCTGCCCCGTTAGCTCCTCGGCCATCTCCGCCGTCGGCGGGAGGTGGGAAGTCGCCTGGGCGCACACGTGCCTCCTCCGTCGAGGCCGCGGAGCTGCGGGGGAGATGCGGACCGCTGCCGGCGCCGCCTCGGGGCGCTCCGCCTCGCCCCTGCCTCCGGAGCTCTGACGCCGCCCCCGCCCCGCCGCCTACGGTGCCTCCCTGCCCGGGAGGGGCGCAGACCCGCTCGCCCCCAGCCCCGAGCCTCTGCCGCCGCGAGGGGGCCGCCTTTGGAGCTGTGCAGTCCTTCTTTTTTAAATTTTATTTATTTATTTTTTAATTTTTGGTCGGTGGCGGTGGTGCTGGGCCAAGGGATAGAAGGGACACGGAGGCCGCCCTCGCCCGGCCACCCCCCACCCGCTTTCCCCCTGCCCGGGCTCCGGGAGATGTGCCGGGCGGGGGGCACGGGTTCGTGGAGCCACAGGAGGGACACGCAGGGCCGACCCCAGAACTGCGCTGGACAGGTGAGTGTCTGCGGACTCAGGGCTAGGGGGACGCCGCACCTGAGCCAGGTGTGTGCGGGGAGGGGGGTGGTGGGAAGGATGGGAGCCAGGGCCTGTCTTGGCCTCGAGGGGGAGGGGATGCTGGAGCCGCAGGTCACCTCACCTGAGCGGGAGGGGCTTCCCGCACCCCACCCCCACCGGCTAGGGGGCCGGGAGGGGCAGCCCTCACTGAATGCTCTGGGTGCGGGGGTGCGGATGGGTGGCCGCAGGGTGCCTGGCGGGGGGAGGGGACCGCGAGTGTGCCCGCGCGTGGCTGCGTGTGCCCGCGCGCGCGCCAGCCTTTGTGGGGAAGCGGCGCGGCGGTGCCTGCGTGTCCCCGGTGCGTGTGCGCGCGGGTGCTTGGCGCCCTGTTTGTGTAGGTGTCTGGGTGTGAGCGGAGACGGTGCGTGTGCGCGCTGCGCGCGGGCCCAGGGCCCCGAAGGAGAGGTGTTGGGGGCTGGCACCACAGGATGTTGGGCTGGGGGTTGTTTTTCTCCAGGAGGCAGTGGCGCAGGGGATGGGGAGGGGTCTGTGGTGTCCAGCCGGCTGCAATCCGGGGGGTGCCGCTGTCAGGAGGGGGTGCAGCGAGGCAGCATCTTTTCGTGGTACCAAGTTCGGCATGGAAGGCTGTCAGGTTTGATCCACCGGGATTATTCGTGCTTTGAGGACGAACCCCCCACCCCCTCCCCAGGTGGGCATTGGATAGAGCTGGAGCGGGGGAGGGTGAAATTCAGTTGTTATCCTCCCACCTGAAGGGCCTGGGACTCAAGGCCAGGCCCGAAGAGGAGGGTGCCTCGCCATGGAAAGAAAATGACCTCCCACGCTCGGGCCAGTGAACCCCCATCCCCACCTCCGCCGCCCCCATCTGAAGACAGTGCCCTGCCTGCAAACAGCCTCTATGTGTATGCCTGTCCCTACACTTCCAGTCTAGGTCAGCTCACTGCGCCTCACTGTACCTACCTGGTGCCCTAACCCCAGCTCCTCTGCCCCCCAGCTGTGGCAGCTGTGTGGGTGTCCCTCCATCCCAGTTTGAGGCAGGACCCCTTTTCCTCCCAGCTTATACAAGACTGGGAGCCGGAGTCTGTCTTCCCACATCCCAACATGTGGTGTGCCTGGGGGAGTGGGGGAGGGGTTCAAAATGGCTGCCAAGATGGCTGGCCGCCTCCTCTCCCTCTCTCTCTCTCTCTCTCTCTTTGCCCCCCTCCTTCTCCTTTCCCCTCTCCCTCCTCCTCCCCATCTCCCTCTCCTTCTCTCTCTCCTTCTTCCTTTTTCCACTTCTGTTTCTGTCTCTCTTTCACTGTGGAGAGGAGGTTGGACAGTGTGGGGACAGGTGAGGGGAATACCACAGAGTGGATGTCTCTTCTGGGCCTCTTGACCTCCATGCTGTTTAGAGAGAGGCCTCTGGTTTCTACACCTCTTCCCAGCACCCTGAGGGCCAACATGAGTTTGTAACCTCCGGGGGCCCCAGGACGGGCCCCAGCCCCTTTGGCTAAGAGCTTCCTGCTTTCCACCTGTTCCCTCAAGCCTGGCACTCTCAATCAATCACTGGGGTGTCAGGATACCCCCACAGAGGGTCCACACCTCTTGTCTTCTTCATCTGTCCTGAGTCCAGGGGATTGTGTGGGTCCAGGTCAGACCCCAGCTTTGGGGGGCAGGTGACTTCTCCTTCCTCCCTGTGCCTCTTCTACAAATGCTGAATTTATTACTTAAAAGTAGGATGAAAACAGGGAGACTAAGAGAAGGAATACAACCTTCATTATCATATCGAGAAAATTATCCATGATTTTCCTAACTAGCAATTTGCCTGCCATGCCGTTCAGAACTGACTTGCCCATTAATTACAGAGATGAAAAATCATCTGGAAAGAGGAAAAGGGAACTAATTTTGTGGCTGGCAGCCATCGCACCCATTCATGGAGCCACATATGTGTGTGCTTGGGCTCATATGTCGTTGCTGACCCCCCCAACTGGTATTGCTACTGTCTCCCTCCTGCCTGCCCCCTTGGTGACACCCCTCAGGACGTGACTTGGCCCACCCATGTGCCTGTAGCTTCTGTCCTGGGATAACCATCTATACCCTCCATCCTTTCACAGAGTGCCTGCCTCAACTCCCACTTGCGGAGGGCTTACATACACCATAATTGCCTACAGTGGAGCCTATTCCTGGTTGTGGAGCCAACATTTAGGGTTGGGGGAAGGTGGGGAGCTGGGGACCAGCATACCTGGGCAGCAGCCTAAAGGAAGGCAGTAGAAGGGGCCCAGCTTCTATTCCCCACCTTCCCAGAAGAGTCCCTTCTCCTGGGGGCTCAGGAAGACCTTGTGGGCACACTGGCAGGGACCGATGGCTGCCTTGGCTGAATGGGAATCTGTTTTGCATCAACGGTCTGGGCTCCTGGCCCTTGACATCTCCACCTGGGGTGTGGGATGGCATGCTCCCTGCGTCTCTGGCATCCATGTCTTCTCTGCCCCACCAGGCTGGCGGCAGAGCATGTGGCATGGCACTTTTGGCCCCAGCAGGTATCTTGGTGGGGGGGCAATAAGTGAGAATCAGGAAGAGTAGAGGCAGCTCCCCATCCCTGTGCAGTGGCGGCAGGGAGCTGGAGCTTCATCTCTGCCCCCGCCTATCTCCCAAACCAGACGTGTGGCCAAGGACACACAAGGCTCTGGTTTCTATGTGGGCTCTTCTCATGGATCAGATTTCCAGACACCAGACACTTCCCCTCCTCCAGCTCTGACATGGGCAGTGAGAGGAGGGGCTCAAGATGCAGGGAACCCCAGTGACCCTGGAGGTGCCTGGGCAAGGTAGCATCTCTCCCAGACTGGGTTGGAGCAAAGTGCTTGCTATTGGATGCCTTGATGAAAGAGGAAAGTGGGGTCCCAGGTGGGGTAGGAAGCTAAGTATTGACAGGGGAGGTGGTCCTGCTGCCTCTGGAATCTAGGATCTAGTCTTCTGTCAGCTGTCTGTCTGTACCTATGCGTATGTGTTTTCTATGTGCGTGGCTTGGATGGTAATCTGGCCAAGTATGTGTGTGGCCACGTGTGTGGCACAAGAGGCTTATCTTTTGGCCTCTTATGTGGTGGTGTTTGAGTTTTGCAGAGGGGGCGCTGTGTGTGTGTGTGTGTGTGTGTGTGTGTGTGTGTGTTGGAGGAGAGTTCCATGAAGGAGCAGCTGTCTGTGTGCACAAATGGACCTGTCTGCATCTTGTGTGCACCTGTAGGCATGTGCTCAGGTGTTTGTTCTCGGGCTCCTCAGAGCAAGGCTGGATGTACTTTTTCATGCAACTTACATACATTTTCCTTGTGATTCGTGTTCCAGGCACGTTGCTGGGGACACTGGGAGGGGATAGTGGCCATGTCCTGACCTTGTGGAGCTCACACTGTGATTTCAGTCAGGAGGCTCCTATCAAAGGAGTTGAGGAAAAGGCATGTGTCTCCCCTCTGGAGTAGACAGGTCCCCGGGGATGGTGACCCCAGATTCTGAACAGAGCAGCCTCCAGCACTCCACACCCTGGCACAACCTCAGTCCCAGGCTTGGATATCCTGGTATCTGCCTCTGTACCTCTTTCCTTCTCATCCCTTTCCTCCTCAATGCTCCTCCAACATGCTAAGCAAGAGCTAACCCTAGGACCTTTGCACTGCCTGTTCCTTCCACCTGGAAGCTTCCCTTAGATATCTGGGAGGCTTTTAATCTCTCACCCCCTCAGATATCATCTCCCCTGTAATCTTTTACCCCATGCTCCCTGTTTAAAATCTCAGTTTTCTGCACTCCTCTCAGCTTTCCATAGAACTGATAGCTTTTTACATGCTCTGTAATTTCCTGATGTTTTGTGCCTGTTTGTTTACTGTCTCCCCTATCAGAATCCTAGAGTATGAAGATATTGGTACTTGACTTTGCTTTTGGATGTCAGGCGCCTGGAATCATACCTGGCCCACAGTATGTGTTCAAGAAATCTTACCTGAATGAATGAGTGGTGGCTCCTCCAAAGAGCTAGAGATCCTCCCCACCCCACTGTGTGACTCCCCTTTACCCCAGCCCCTACCCTGCACCTGTCCCAGAGCCTACACCTATGCAGACTTAGAGGTGGCTTCATGGCGCTGAAGTGTGTGAGGTTATCCTCCTGAGCTTGTGGTTAGATCCTGAAGGAGGAACATGGAGATCCCGTGTCCTTGCTAGGGGGGTGGGGGTAGGAGCCCCTGAGGTCAAAGCCTCACCTGCCCCTCCCCTCTTTCTCATCCCTAGTCTATCATGGGATGAAACCTTTCTAGTTTAGGTCTGCCCTGATATTCTAGGGAATTAACCAAACAGAAGCCCCCTTCCCCTGCCACTTTCCCTACTTCCCATTCCAAAATTTGGAGAAAGATATTCAATAAATAGATGCTGAAGCTAAAAATACCCTGCCAGGCACCAATGGACAGATCAGGAGGCTAGGTGCATTCTCTTTTCTGTCCCGGTGATGCCAGGAGGAGAGGGACCCAGGGTTAGCTCTCCAGGATAAGATTTTCTGGCCATGGCTCTCCTGACTTTAGGACCTTGTCATTCTCTGTAGGGGGCTGTCCTATGCCTATATGGGTTGCTTAGGAACAGCCCTGGCCTCCACCTACTAAATGCCAGTAACATCCTGCCCCCTCCATCACCTCAAAATATCTCCAGGCATTACTGAATGTCCTAGGATGGGACCTGGCATGGTCCTGGATTGAGAGCTATGGCTCTAAAGTAGAGGCCAGCAAACTCTTCCACAAAGAGCCAGATGGTAAAACTTGTGAGTTTCATGGCCTGCTGTGAGGTCCCTTGCAGGTTCTTTTTTCCCTTTTTCTCAGCCCTTTAAAAATGGAAAAACCATTGCTGGCCAGGCAAGGTGGCACATGCCTATAATCTCAACACTCTGGGAGGCCAAGGCTAGTGGATTGCCTGAGCTCATGGGTTTGAGACCAGTTCAAGCCAGAGTGAGACCCGTCTCTAAGAAAATAGCCAGGCATTGTGGCTGGTGCCTGTAGACCCAGCTACTTGGGAGGCTGAGGAGTGAATCGCTTGAGCCCTGGAGTTTGATGTTGCTGTGAGCTATGACACCATGGCGCCCTGCTGGAGGCAACAAAGTGAGACTCTTTCAAAAAAAAACAAAAAAAACAAAAAACTATGCTCAGTAGCTGTAGGATACCAAGCCATAAGTGGTAGCACCCTACCCTAGAGCATCCCCCAATGGCCACTGGTGGCAAAGTTTGGGACATCCTATAATTTCACATTCTTCAGCAGAGGGGCAGCCCCATTTGGGGAGCAGTTGTGTACTTAATTAAGTATGTGAGTCCTTGCACCTCCCCATTCTCACCTCCACCTACTCTTCCCCCCACCAGCTCACACCCCATGGTCACTCTGAATCCAGCCCCCATTCCTCAATCAAGAAGTCACAGCCCAGCCCCAGGACCTTTGTATGGGCAGTGATCCCTGCTTAGAAAGATATTCATTCCTTTTCCCTGGAAATCTTCAGGTTCTCCCTCACATTCATAGGGAGTGTCATCTTCCCCAGGCAAGAAGGCCTTCCCTGATCACCCTGTTTAAAACTGCAATCACCTCCCCACACACTCAGCATAGATCATGAATACATTTATGCATTTGTAGGGTACAATGTGTTGATTTTTTTTATACAGTCTGATATGCTTACATCAAACCAGTCAACATAGCTTTCGCCTCATTTACTTGATTATTGTGTTAAGACATTTATGTTCTACACTTGACAGATTTGACATGTACTCTTGCAATATGCTCCATAGGTGTGGTCCTGCCTTTTACTCTCCCTCTGTCAATCCCTCCCTTCCCACTCCATTTCTCTTCTTCATCCTGGGCTTTAGTTGTGTTCTATCTTTCATAAGAAAGTGTGAATAAATATAAGTTGGTTTCATAGAAGTACTGAGTACACTGGATACTTTTTCCTCCATTCTTGAGATACTTTACTCAGGGGAATATGTTCCAGGTCCCTCCATGTAAACATAAAAGAGGTAAAGTCTCTTTTTTAAGGCTGCATAGTATTCCATGATATACATATACCATAATTTATTAATCCATTATGGGTCAGTGGGCACTTGAGCTTCTTACGTGACTTGGCTATTAAGAATTGAGCTGCAGTGAATAATCTGGTGCAAATATCTTTTTTGCAAAGTGATTTTTGGTCTTTTGGATATACTCCTAGTCATACTCTCTCCTTTAGGTACATTTTCCACCATAGCACTTGTGGCCAGATGGGGACTTAGTTAACTACCCACTAAGTGGATGATCTGGGCTTGCTTTTTATTTTTTATTTTTGGTGGCCCTGGCTGTGGCATCATAGCTCAACAGCCACCTCAAAACCCTGGGCTCAAGTGATCCTCTCATCTCAGCCTTCTATCCAGGCACCTGCTACAGTGCCCGGCTAGTTTTTGCTCAGGCTGATCTCAAACTCCTGAGCTCAAGCAATCCACTGCCTTGGCCTCTGAGCCTGCCACAGTCTGTTCTTTTGATTTGTTTCATCTTCCTTCATAAACAAATGAACAAGTACCCACTCCTTGCCTCAGGCTGGCCATGAAATGAAAGCCAGGCCCACCCAGGATGGGACTTTGTCCTTGAGGCCTAGCCAGTGGGAAAGACAGACATTTAATAGCTAAGTCCAAGTCCAAGCAGGGGAGCAGAACATGGAGAACCAGTGTGCTGTGAGAGTGGATATGAAAAATACCGACACAGTTCTGTGGGGGTGGGGGGGCAAAGATTTTGTGAGGAAGAGAGGAATAGAGACCAGGAACAGAGGCCCTGGAACTCTGTGTGTGCGTGTAAGAGAGGGGTGGGGGAAAGAATAGGCACTGTGGGAGGTACCTGGACAGAGAAGATGATGGAAAGGTAGCAGGAGACCATGTTAAGGCATTAGAGGCAATAGGGAGCCATAGAAGATTGTAGGCAAGGAGGAATGCAATGAGGCTTTCATTTTGCAGATTATTCTGGTTTTAGGGTAGAGATCAGATGGGAGAAACCCAGGAGAAGGCATCTAAGAGAAAGGAATGCTTTGAACAGCCTCCACACCCCCACACCCCCACCCCACCCCCCGCTGTAGTCTAGCACTGCTTGGCAGCCAGGGTGACCTTTTAAAGCATCTTCATTGAACATTTATATATCAACTTCCTACTTGCACCAGGTGCTGTGCTGGGCCTTGGGGATCTGGCCACAGACAATACCTAGTATGCAAACCCCACCATGTAGAGCCAAAGCCTAGTGGGAGAGAGTTAATAAGCAGATAAGTAAAATGTGTGCCGTGCTGGTAGGAATTCTATGGAGAAGTAAAGCCAGGACAGGGTAGAGGAGTGCTGGGGCTAGCAGGACCTTCCTGAGCAGGTGACATTGGAGTAAATACCAAAAGGAGATGTGGGAGGAAATGGGAGGGTTCCTAAAGTAGGACTGGGCCTAGGTTTTGGCTTTTGCTATGAGCTAGTTGAGAGCTATGGAGTGTTGTGGGTAGAGGAGGGCAATGACCTACACAGGTGCTCACAGGCACCCTCTGCTGGCTACGGAGGAATAGCCTGCAGAGGGAGGATTGTCCAGGAAGGTGGTAGGGCTGGATCAGAGAGGAGGCCCAGGAAAGGTGGTAGAGAACAGATTGGATGTAGTGCGAGAGGAGAAGAGGGATCTAGGCTGATTGTGTGGTCCTAGAATGTCTGGGGTGGCTAGGTTGCTATCTCCTAAGATTGGGAGGGGGAATGAAGATGCAGGGATGGGGAAATGGGCTCAGAGAGACCAACAAACCTGTATGAAGCCACACAGCAAATTCAGACCCAAGAGCTTTGACTCTCAGCTGCTACTTCCCCAGGGACACATGTGGATGCCCAAAGGCTTCCTGGAGGAGGTGGGTGACAGGTGGCTGGGTTTGAGGAACGGGAGGATGCAGGAGGTACAGCCAGAGGTCTGTGTCTGGAGGGCCTGGCCACTGCCAGAAAGGGGCAAGGCTGTGAGGGGCTCAGAACTCCTCTACCCTACCCCCTCCAGGCACTTAGACTCCCACCCACTTGAGCACAGAGGGTTGCCATGGTAACCACAGGCTAGGGCAGACTAGAGGCACCCCCTCCTTCTCTGGAGTCAGCGTTTCCTCCTGTTACCCTCCCCAGGGCACCCGAGGGCAGAATCTGAGCCTCAGTGGCCCACCCTGCTGTGCCCACCCTTGACTTGAGGTGAACTTGGGGCTCAGACCCAAACAGAGGTGGGTGGGTGGTTGGCAGGGGTGGTCAACTATGTGACCCACAAGTAGACAAGCCTGGGGTCAAGTGTCCATCAGTTCCCACATGTGAAATGGGGCCACCTGAGACAACTGAGATACAAGATGGGGACAGACATGGTGTGGACTCACCTGGTCTGGTAGGTACAGAACCTCTAGGCATGTGTAGCTCTGAGGACATATAGTCACTCCAGTGCAGCAGAGGCCTAGGAAGGGAGCCTTTTTGGTTCCCAGCGTCTCCCCAGATCACCAGGCCTCTTTGGGTTCAAGGCTCACTTAACAGTGGCATTCACCAGGGTATGTCTCTCCAGCTATGGGGCCTCTCTTTCCTCCTGTAAAATGTGGGTACAAGTGCCCCCCTTACTAGACTGTTATGAGGATTAAATGAGCTGCACATGGAAGGTGTTCCAAATGGGACATGGAAGTGTCAGTCTCTGTCCCTTGTGTCTTGGGCGGTCCTTACTGGAGAGTCTGGCAAGACCCCCATCCCCATCCTGGTCATTTGATGTTCTATGTGAATGGTGTCCACAAAGTTGTTCTCTACTTCACCTCTCGCTCGCTCCCTAAGTGTTCTGACCCCCATATAGGTTAGGGCTGCCGTAACAAAGCGCTACAGACTGGGTGGCTTTAGCCAACAGAAGTTTACTGTCTCACAGCTCGGGAGGTTGCAAGTCCAAAATTAAGGTGTTAGCAAGGTTGATTTCTTTCTAAGGGGATTTGGTGGGAATCTTTACTAGGCCTCCCTCCTAGTTTCTGGTGGTTACTGGCAATTCCTTGGCTTCTGCAAGCACCACTCCCATTTCTGCATTCATGACACATGGCCTTCTTGTGTGCATGCCTATCCGTACCCAGATTTCCTCTTTCTACAAGGGTTCCAGTCATATTAGATTAAGACCCATGCTAATGACTTCATTTTAAATTATATGTATAAAGACTCCAAATGTGGCCATATTCAGTGGTATCAGGAGTTAGGACTTCAACATATTTGGCAGGGGGGTGGATACACATTAATCCATAACAGCTCCCAGTTCACCACCAAAGTCACAGGGATGGTCAGGCCTGGGTCTCCCACCTATCAAGTGGGACTGGTCCCCTCTGGGGATGGACAGAGCTTCTGAGATGAGCTTCAAGGTCCTGGGGAATTCCATATGCACCCCTCAGGCAATGGTTCCCAGCCTGTGCAGCTCAGATGTAGCCAGCGCCAATTCAAAGGACAGATACCTATTTCCAGCTGTCTTCACCATCATCCTTTTTTTTTGCGACAGAATCTCACTTTGTCACCCTTGGTAGAGTACTGTGGCATCACAGATCACAGCAACCTCAAACTCTTGGGCTTAGGCAATTCTCTTGCCTCAGCCTCCCGAGTAGCTGGGACTACAGGCGCCCGCCACAATGCCCAGCTATTTTTTGGTTGCAGTTGTCATTGTTGTTTGGCAGGCCAGCTCTGGTGCATGTGGCTTACACCCTAGCTGCTGAGCTACAGGCGGGGAGCCACATCCTTTTTTGGTTTTTTTTTTGTTTTTTTGAGACAAAGTCACACTTTGTTGCCCTTGGTAGAATGCCATGGCATCATAGCTCATAGCAACCTGAAACTGCTGGGCTCAAGAGATCCTCTTGCCTCAGACTCCCAAGTAGCTGGGATTACAGGCATCTGCAACAACACACAGCTAGTTTTTCTATTTTTTGTAGAGACAGGGTCTTGCTCTTGCTCATGCTGGTCTCCAACTCCTGCGCTCAGGTGATCCACCTGCCTCAGCCTCCCAGAGTGCACGAGCCACCGTGCGCAACCATTCATCATCATCTTTAATCACTACCCCTGTGTTCATTCAGTAAATATTTGCTTGGGGACATACTCTGTGTTCTAAGGACCAAGAGAACAGTCAGGGAAACCAAGTCCCTCCCTCATGAGTTTCCATTCTCCTGGGCTAGGGGACTGAAAGGAAATCCACAAGTAGGCAAGGAAAGTTACAGAGTAGTGATGTGATTGATGGGGTTTTAGACTGATTTTGTGCCTCCTCCCCAAATTCATATATTGAAGCAATAATTCCCAATGTATTTGGAGATAGGGTCGTTAGGGAGGTAATTAAGGTTAAATGAGATCAAAAGCATGAGACCCTGCTGTGAGAGGACTGCCTTATAAGAAGGGAAAGAGAGACCCCAGTCTCTGTGTGTGTGTGTGTGTATGTGTGTGTGTGTGTGTGGAAGAGAGTCTGTGAGGGCACAGAGAGAAGGCGGCCGTCTACAAACCAGGAAGAGAGCCCTCAACAGAAGCTGAATTTGTCGGCTCCTTAGTCTTGGATCTGGCCTCCAGAACTATTAGAAAGTAAATTTCTGCTATTTAAGCCACCCAGTCTGTGGTACTTTGTCACAGCAGCCCAAGCTGACTAATGCAGATGGTGACCATGGTAACAAGGGACGCTTTTTCCTTGCTAAGTTCCAGGTCCAGCCCTATTTGCTGTGTATGAATCTGTCCTTTTGCACAGCTTTTATACCCTCTAAGGCAGGCGTCATCAAACTATAGCTCGTGGGCCACACGTGGCCCGCCAGGACATTTATCCGGCTCGCCCGGTGTTTTTGCCGCTGCTGCCTGTCCTGCTTAGCAGCCAACTTATCCTGGGGCCTGCAGTCCGGCCTTCCAATGGTCTGTGGGACAGTGAACTGGCCCCCTGTTTTAAAAGTTTGAGGACCCCTGCTCTAAAGTGTAAAAACAGACACAAGAGATTACAGGATGACAGGGGCTGCAGAGGCAGGTGTGGACTACAGGCAGCTATGATACAAGATGGCCAAGGCCGGTGTCTGGGTTTCCTCTGATTAGGGCACTTCTTAGCCTAAGGGACATGGGGTTTGGGACACTGGCTGGGGCTGTGAGGTGGGCACCCAAGTAGCTGTAGGAGACCAAGCAAAAGTGTTCAAGGGGTTAAAGCAGGGGCACATGTGTCAAGATCATCTTTAAAAGGACCCCTCTGGAGGCTGGGTGCAGTGGCTCATGCCTATAATCCTAGCACAATGGGAGGCCCAGTTCCCTGAGCTCAGGAGTTTGAGACCAGCCTGAGTAAGGGCAAGACCCCATCTCTACTAAAAATAGAAAAACTAGCCAGGCATTGTGGCAGGTACCTATAGTCCAAGCTACTTGGGAGGCTGAGATAAGAGGATTGAGCCAGCCCAAGAGTTTGAGGTTACTGTGAGCTATGATGCCATGACACTCTCTACCCAGGGTAACAGAGTGAGACTCTATCTCAAAAAAAAAAAAAAAAGGACCCGTCTGGAGGACATTATGAAGTAAGCCAGACAGAGAATGATAAATATCGCACGATCTCACTTAATGTGTACAATTAAAGAAAAAGAAAGTTGAACTCAAAAGCAGAGAGTAAAGTAGAATAGTGGTTATGGGCTTGGGGTAGGGGGAAGAGGGGATGTGGGTTGAGGGATACAAGCTTTCAGCATGGTGACTATAGCTAATTACGTGGTACATACTTGAAATTTGCTGAGAGAATAGACTCAAGTATTCTCACCACCACCACAACAAAAAAAAAAATCTGGTAACTAGGAAGTGATGGATATGTTGTTGGTTATCTTGATTGTGCTAATTATTTCTCAGCATACATAGATATCAACACATGTTGTGCACCTTAAATATATAGAATTTTTGTCAATTATACCTCAGTAAACCTGGAGAGAAAATAAAAGACCCCTGTGTGGAAACAACTCCAAGTATTCATCAATGGGTGGGTGGATAAACAACATGTGGTCTATCTATATGATAGAATATTATGCAGCCATGAAAAGAACAAGGCTCTGATCCATGCTGCAGAGTGAATGAACCTCAAACATATGACGGTTCTTTTTGAGAAATGCTAGACACAAAGGCCCCTCTGTTTATTTGAAATGTCTAGAATAGATAAGTTTGTAGAGTCAGAAAGTAGATTCAAGGTTACCAGGGGCTAGAGGAGAGGAAAGGGGAGTTATTGTTTAATATTTGAGATGAGAAAAAAAAAAATTTTGGAAACAGGTAGTGGTGACAGTGACTTAACATTGAGAATATAATTAGTGCTGCTGAATTGTAGTTCACTTACTGGTTAAAGTGACCAAGTAATTAATGCCACTGAATTGTACACTGAGAAATTTTTGTTGTTGTTGTTGTTGTTGTTGTTGTTATTTGAGACAGAATCTTCTTCTGTGCCCTGGGTAGAGTACCATAGCATCATAGCTCATAGTGACCCCAAACTCCTGGGCTCAAACAATCTTCTTGCCTCAGCCTCCTGAGTAGCTGGGACTACAGGCACCTGCCACAATGTCCAGCTAGTTTTTCTGTTTTAGTAGAGATGGGGTCTTGTTCTTGCTCAGGTTGATCTTGAACTCCTGAGCTCAAGCAAGTGCTGGGATTATAGGCGTGAGCCACTGCGTGTGGCCAGAAATGGTTTAAATGGTTAAAATTATACCATAATTTTTCTTAAAAGGCCCCTCTGTCTTCTAGGAGATCCTAGACTTTGGAGACAGAAGGGCCGTAGGGCAATTGGGAAGTGGTCAGGGCCCAGGGTTAGAGAGGCAGACGCTGAGGACAGATGGGTGGACAAACGCTGGCATGTTCTAGAGGCGTAGACAGACCAGAACCTACTTCTGAGTTGGGTTTTAGGGGTAAGGGAAAGAAGTTAAGGGTTTTTAACTTCTGGGGCTTGGGCTGATATGGGTGGGTGGGTGCTTTGTTTTGGTGTGGTCATACTAAAGGTGCCCTGGAGACCCCCTGATGGAGATGTAGGGGGGAAGAGAGGGGCAGGGCTGGAGGGCAAATGTGGTGGTCATCACAGTATAGGAGCTGTTCTAAAGGTGTGAGGTTGGATGGGAAGAGGCCCCAGGACTCCTATCTGGAGTCCCAGCATTCCAGGGTGTAGCCTGGGAGGTGCAGAAGAACCCCCCACTTTTAGATGGTTGTTCCTGGTGTCCTGACTGGCACCCTGCTACAAACAGCACCCTTTGATAGATCCTGTTCTGGCCCAACATGCAGATAGACTGCTGTCCTTACTTGTACCCTACAAATCTGCAGAGCTGGGGAGCTACAGCCAGGAAGCTGAAGAGAAGCTCAGGGGTATACAGCAGGTATGAGGCAGAGTCAGGATCTAGACTCATGTGGTTTGGCTGCCTCCAGACCCTGCTACCTGGTGGCTTCCCCACTATTTTAACTTCATCTAAGCAGTTGAACTTCCTGCTCTGATGCATGGTACAGGGGGAAAGAACACTCTTCAAGAGCCTGAGAGAGGAGAACTTTTCAAGCTGGGGTCATTACCTCCCCTGAACCTGATCATGGCTATGACAGAAATAAGGAAGTTAATATAATGAAGAGAGCCTCCCCACTCCCAATGTGAAGTGCTGTCAGATGATCCAGAAGTGCCACAGGTAGAGTCTGGTCAGGGCTGCCAGGGGACACATGGCTGTGGAGTGGGGACTTCCTAAAGGTTTGGGCTGTGAGATGGGACAGAGAGTTGCTGTAGGCATGGGGAGGGGGTATTCAGGGCTGCCCAGCAGATATTACCTTTCATTTCTCACATTAGGAGACCAAGCTGTGGAGGGGATTATTCCTGCCCTGTGGATGTGCCTCTCTGATCTTTATTTATTGAGGATCTATACCAAGTCCCTGCCTGCCTCAAGGGGTTTATGTTCTTGTGAGGAAGGCCAACAACATATCTGTCAATATAAAAAAGGTCATTTTAGTTGGAGGTGAGAGCTGTGAATTAAAAACAGAGAAAAGGGCCAGGTGTAGTGGCTCACATCTGTAATCCCAGCACAGCATAGCAAGACTTTGTTTCTACAAAAAACAGAAAAATTAGCCTTGCATGGTGGCTGACCCTTGTAGTCCCAGCTACTTGGGAGGCTGAGGCAGGAGGATTGCTTGAGCCCAGAAGTTTGAGGTTGCTGTGAGCTATGATGCCACAGCACTCCAACCCAAGTGACAGAACAAAACCCTGTCTCAAAAACAGACAAAACCAAATAAAACAGGGAAAAGAATGGCAGATGAGGACAGCAGGTGTATTCTGGGTTTGGGGGGGGGCAGGGTAAGTCATCTTGCTGGGGTGACCTTGTGTTTGTGCCCTGAATGATGAGAAGCTGCAGCTGATGTCTGGGGATCCTGGGAGAGGCTTGCAAAGGGAGTAGCCCAGGCAAAGGCTTGGGAGCGGGAGGAAAAGGAGGAGGCTGGGGTTGAAATGTTCTAGAAACAGGAGGGAGGAGGCAGGGGGCTTGGTGGCACCAGATCACTCATGTCCTTGAGGCTGTAGTGAGAAACCAAGACCCTAGCAGAGAAGCTAGGAAAGGCTAGCACAGAACGGTTAATGCTTGGGTCAATGTCCCTTAGCTCTGAGTAGCGGGTAGGTTAGGAGGGCCAGGAAGAAGGGCCAGGACAACATCTAGGTGTCATAAGATGGTGGTCTGGTCCTGGGTAGTGGTGCTGTAGGCCAGAAACCTTCAGGTTGGTGAGATACTTTGCAGGCAGAGAGCCTATAGGATTTGCTGATGGTGCCTTTAACAGGGACTGCAGGGAAGGTGAGGAATTAGGACAGATTCCTAGGGTCTGAGATTCATTTGACAAGTAATTCATTGCTATGCGCCAGGCCTGTTCTTTTATTTATTTGTTTATTTTAGAGACAAGAGTCTTACTTTGTCACCCTCAGTAGAGTGCTGTAGTGTCATAGCTCACAGTAACCTCCAACTCCTGGGCTTAGGCGATTCTCTTGCCTTAGCCTCCTGAGTAGCTGGGACTACAGGCACCTGCCCCAATACCCGGCTATTTTTTGTTGCAGTTTGGCCGGAGCCGGGTATGAACCTACCATCCTCGGTATATGGGGCTAGTGCCCTACTCACGAGCCACTGTGCCACCCCAGGCCTGTTCTTAAAGTTAGGTATATGACCATGAATAAAACAATTTAATGGGGCGGTGCCAGCCCCATATACCGAGGGTGGTGGGTTCGAGCCCAGCCCCTGCCAAACTGCGACAAAAAAATAGCCGGGCATTGTGGTGGGTGGGCGCCTGTAGTCCCAGCTACTCAGGAGGCTGAGGCAAGAGAATCGCCTAAGCCCAAGAGCTGGGACACCACAGCACTCTACCAAGGGTGATAAAGTGAGACTCTGTCTCTTTAAAAAAAAAAAAAAAAAAAGAACAACAATTTAATGATTCCCTGCCCTGTGAAGGGAACATTTCATACACCAGATAATAATTACATCTGAACAAAGACCTGGGGAAGCCTGCCATGTGGATAACTGGTGGGCAGAGGAAGCAACAAGTGCAAAGGCCCTGCCCCAGGTCCCGGTGTGGCTAAGGAATAACAGGAGTGGCTGAAGCAGAAATGAGTTCGGGGAGCTCACTAGGCCATTTGTTAGACTTCACAGGGGCTTTGGTTTTCAGGGGAAACAGTAGTTGGGGCTCTGATGAGAGATCTGGAAAGTATCGGCTCAGTGGTGGAGACACTAGCAGAGCCTGGGATAAGACAGGCTGTGGTGACAGCCAGAGAGGACAGAGGGCCCCACTCAGTGTGTGTCTAGCAAGTTCCTGGAGGGACTGATGCCATTGGGCTGGGGCCACACCTGGGGAACCAGGGTGTAGTTAAGGAGAAAGCTGAGGGTGGACATCTGGGTGTGCAACTTTAAGAGGATCTCGGGGAAACCGAGGCAGTGAGGGAGGTGAAAAGGTGCCCCTGGGAGGGAGGGAGGAAGAAACAGAGCTACTATGCTCAGGGACAAAGGAGGGGAGGGGAGGGGACACAGCACCCATCCTCTCTTGTATACCCAAGTCCCCCAGGGAGGACAGCATCCCCCCTTACACCACCTGCCAGTCTCCAGTTTACCCTAGAGAAAAAGGGGACTCAGGAGTCCTTGGTTCTCGATCTGTGGCGCCAGCCAGCTGGATTCTAATGAGCCACCAGAGTACAGGAGACAGGAAGTAGGGGGCTGGGGCCAGAGGTTGGACTCATGCCCAAGACTGGGAGTCTGCAAGTTGGGCCAGCCTGCCTGGGTCCTGACCCAGGAAGACAATAGTTTTACCTTTCTCCTTGCTCATGGGTGAGGGTGCTGAGTGGGGAGGTCAGGGTTTGGGGATGGAGAAGAGGCTTTGGGGATGTCCACGGCCTTCCTGGGACATCTTGATGAACTGCCCCCAGAAGGAGCTTCCAGGAGCTTCCAGCAGGGAAAAGTAGAAATCTATTTGGTCAGAGGTACCAAGATGGATGGGTCTTTTCACCAGGGTATAGGAAGGGGGTGCCGTGTGGCTACAGGCCTTGCAAGTTGAATGTCAACCTCTTGGGGCTGTAGGACAGAAGCCTTTGGCCAGCAGTAGGAGAATAGAGTGGCCTGGAAACCCCTGCGCCCCCTCACTCTCCCTGTCTTCCCCTAGGCTGGTGGGCCAGGCTGTGGTGCCCACCAGGTGATGCAGAGCAAGGGCCCTTACACAGGCCACTGAGAGTCCCGGACGTGCCCCTGGCTGCCACCATGGCCCGCCTGGCCGCAGTGCTCTGGAGTCTGTGTGTCACTGCCGTCCTGGTCACCTCAGCCACCCAAGGTAGGTGCTTCTGGGACTGGGGAGGGGCCACAGCTTTCAAGAGGGAAAATGAAATAAGGAAATCCTCTGACGTGGGGAAGAGCCATAGTCCCTACCCCACCTAAGACCATGGCTGGACCAGGGTGGAGGAAGACTCAGTGTACCCTTTAATGCTACCAAAGGGTCCTGGTGGCCCCCTGGCTGTCCTAGACCATCCCCTCGCCCTCAACAAGTCAGCCAGACCAGGGCACCAGCAACCATCCCGCTGTAGCCCCTGGGACCAGGATAGGCCTTCCTGGTGAGCTGATGCTCTTCCCTGTGTATATATGTCTCTCTCTCCCTGTGATTACATCTCCAAGGCTCTCACTGGGAAGAAGGCTTAATTAAAGCATGCTCGCTGACGTTTATTTAAAAACAACTAATTACCCAGCTCAGCCCTATGCTGGCCCTGAGATCCTGCACACACCACAATTAGTGCCCCAAGCCTGCCTGCCCATCCTCATCAATTACTATCCTCATGAAGAGCTCAGGTGGGGGCAAGTGTAAGAAGAGAGGGGCAAAAAAATAAATAAATAAATAAGAAGAGAGGGGCAGAGAGAAGGGGACTACTAGCCCCTCACCCTGTGCTATGCCTCCTGCCTGCTCCACCACCCCTATCTGAAGGGCACTGGTGGTGGACCCTGTTCCAGCTCCCAAAGTGGAGGGGACTTTGGCTATGCCCTGGGGCCTTGGCACTTTTCTGGTCAGCCAGAAGCCTCACCCGCCGGTACTATGTTCTTTGTCCATCCAGGTCCTGCCCCATAGACCCAGCTGACTCAGAAGGGGCCACTTCCACCCCCAGGCCCATCTGAGCCATCTCTCCACCCCCAGCCCTCCCTCCCAGCCCTGGGAAGGCTAAAATTAGATAAGGAGGCAGATGGTGCTAGAGGAACACATGTAAAACTTTCCCCTCACTAGGACTCAACTCACCCCCCAAAACCCCAAGGGCCTAGCTGCCATACCCTTGGGTATCTAGTTGGCATTGGGAGGACCAGATCTCTGAAAAGGCCTGGCTGTGCTGCCACCACACATGACTGCCCTCATGAAACCCAGAGGCGGTCATTCCCTGCATCTATAAGCCAGAGTCCCTACATTGGAGCATCGGGGCCCCTCTCTGTATCCCCATGTCCCACTATCAATCTGCAAGGCCCAGATGGGACCAGTGTCCTGCCAGCCACTGCTGTTGTGCAAAGACTAACCGCCTTAATAATATTCATAACAACAGTAATTAGCATTCATATCATCTCACCATGTATGGCTCACAAACATTAACACCCCAGATCCATTACAGCAGCCTGTGAGATGGAAACTGTTCTCACTGCCCCTCACAGGAGGGACAGAGGCACAGAGACAGTCAGTGACTTGGATGAGGACCCAGCCAGGGAGTGGCTGAGCTAGGATTCCAACCCTAGCCAGTTGTCTGGCTCCTGAGGCCAAGCTCTCAGTCCCTGTGCGACACAGGATAATGGCTGACGTAGAATAATATAGTCTACACCAGGAGCTGGGCATGTCCCTTGATTGTCACAGTGACCTAGAAGGTCTCTCAGATAATGATTGGGAATCACCAAGGCACTTGAGCAGGGTACCATGCTCAACACTTCTTTAAAGAGCATTTTCTAGAACATGGAATCTCTGTGGTATGATGCTGGACAGGTGCCCATTTTCCACATTGGGAAACTGAAACTCAGAGAAGTTATAGCAGTAGCTCTGCAAACTTGAGCATGCATCAGAATCATCTGATGGACACATAGCCCCAGAGGCTGCTGGCCTCCAGCAATTCTGATTCAGAAGATTCAGTGCAAGGCCCAGAATCTGCATTCTGAAACAGGCAATGCTGCTGGGCCATACCATACCTGCCCTGTCACCTGGGATGTGGCACAGCCAATCTCTGTGGTTTTGTCTAGAAACCTAAGCACATTCTTGGGCTTTGCTCCATGTGCAGGGTGGTGTGAAGTCAGGAAGATCCCTAGACTAACTCACTTCTGACACCCTCTGCAAGGCAGATATTACACTCACAGTAACAGTTGACCACAGTGAAAGAAAGGGTACAGATTATAATCAGCCAAAGAAGAGGGGCACGCAGGGCAAAGTTCAGGAAAGTTTCCTGGACAGAACTTCCAATTGTCCACGGCCAGGCCAGTCGAGCCGTAAACAGTGTTAACCCTCCTGGCAGTGGCATATGACAACATGCATGGTGTACCTCCAGCCTAGGGGGCTGCCCTGAGCCTCAGTGTCCAGGGTCCTTTTCTTCTTCTTTCCACATGGCTGACCTCAAGCTCCAGACCATCCAGAGGTCAGCTGATACCAGGTGACCCAAAGTTCTCACCCTAAGTTATATTGTTAGTGTGTACATTTGCTAGGGCAGCTATAACAAAGTACCACATACTGTGTGGCTTAAACATAGAAATGTATGGTCTCATACTGCCAGAGGTGAGCATCCTGAGGTCCGGACGTCAGTAGGGTTCGCACCTTCTAAGGCCTCTCTCCTGGGCTGGATGATAGCCATTGTCTCCCTGTGCCTTCACATCATCTTACCTCTGCCCATCTCACTGACCCAATTTTCCCTTTTTATAAGGACCCCCATCATGTTTGATTGGGGCTTACCCTAAGGCTCATGTTTAAGTACTAGGAGGCTAATGCAGGTGGATCGCCTGAGCTTGGGAGTTCAAGACCAGCATGAGCAAGAGTGAGACTCTTATCTCTACTAAAAATAGAAAAACTACCTGGGCATTGTGGTGAGCACCTTGTAGTCCCAACTTCTTGGGAAGTTGAGGCAAGAGGATCACTCGAGCCCAGGAATTTGAGGTTATTGTGAGCTATGATGCCACAGCACTTTACCCAGGGTAATAGAATGAGACTCTGTCTCCAAAAATAAATAAATAAATAAATTTGACTACCCCTGTAAAGACCCTATCTCCAAATAAGGTCACATTCTCAGGTAACTGGGGTGAAAACTTCAGCATATGAATTGGAGGGTGCACAGTTCAACCCATAATTTACTACAAACTGATGTGGCCCATGAGGCACAGAAGAGACACATTTATTGGGAAGGACATTCCAAGGGCTTAGGTATCACTTCCTAGGAGCTGAGGGCAAAGGCCAGACTCTTTTGGCTGGAGTATATCCTTACTACACAGGTGGGCACACAGAAAAGCCCATTTTATAGCTGAATAAACTGAGGTTCACATCACCAGCATCCCAGACACAACCGAGCTACAAATGGCACCTTGGCAGCCAACAGGGTTTTCCCCTCCTGGCCTGGGCACCCCTAAGCATGACACCACAACCATCCCCCCATCCTCTTTGCAGGCCTGAGCCGGGCTGGGCTTCCGTTCGGGCTGATGCGCCGGGAGCTGGCATGCGAAGGCTACCCCATTGAGCTTCGGTGCCCAGGCAGCGATGTCATCATGGTGGAGAATGCCAACTATGGGCGGACGGATGACAAGATTTGCGACGCTGACCCTTTTCAGATGGAGAATGTACAGTGCTACCTGCCAGACGCCTTCAAGATCATGTCACAGAGGTGAGTAGGCTCCTGGGAGGGTTTCTCAATAAATGCTCACTTCCAGCCCTGGTCTCCTGGCTGGCATACACCATTTAGTCATTCATTCATTCATTCATTTATTTATTTAGTGAGACAGAGTCTTGCTTGTGCATGAATGTGTGTTTTGTGAATGTGTCTAAGTGTGTTTAAGTGTGAGCAGGTGTATGGGTATGGATGAGTGTTTGTGTGTGACAGACACACATTGGGCTTCTTCCTGTTTAGGGCCTCCTCTGTGCCTTTACACTGGCTGTTCCCTTTCCCTGGAATTGTGTTCCTGGACATCTGTGTGGCACCTTCCTCCTCTTACATTTTGCTCTCTTTACCTAACTATCCTTCACAAGGGCTTCTTCATCACTCTCTCTTTTTTTTTTTGTTTGAGACAGAGCCTCAAGCTATCCCCCTGGGTAGAGTGCCGTGGCATCACAGCTCACAGCAACCTCCAACTCCTGGGCTCAAGCGAGTCCCTGCCTCTGCCTCCCAAGTAGCTGGGACCACAGGCGCCCGCCACAACGCCCGGCTATTTTTTTTTTTGGTTGTAGCCATCATTGTTGTTTGGTGGGCCCAGGCTGGATTCGAACCCGCCACCTTAGGTGTATGTGGCTGGCGCCTTAGCCACCTGAGCCACAGGCGCCGAGCCCATCACTCTCTCTACAACTGCAGCACCCTCTTTCCTGCTTTCTCTGTCTCCTAGCCCTGCCTTCCATCCACATTTCTGATATTTTACTTTATTGTGTTTATTTTGTGTTGTCCCTCACTGGGCTGTCAGCCCCTTGTGAGACAGGGAGTTTTGTCCATTACTGCTGTGTCCACAGGCAGGTAGGTACACAGCAGGTGCCTATAAGATGTTTGACAAATGTCTGTGAGAGTGCAGGTCCTGGAGCGTAGAATGGCAGAGGGAAAGAGAGCTGGGGCCAGCTCAGAATATATCACTACGTCAGGGGGAGGAGGTCACTGCAAGCTTCAGGAAAGTTTTGGGAGGGAATGGGTGTGGTCATGTGGCTGAGACAGGTGGGCTGGGCTAGACTTCCTCACTCACCATTTCTCTCTCAAACTTCCATCCCTTCTTCCCCCAGCAATCCCACCCTACTATCCCCCTTCCTGTCTCCTGACTCCTGTGACTGGGCATTCCCAGTCCAGCCTTCCAGCCTTTGCTTAGGCTGTGTCTGCTTCCCTGGAATCCCTTCCTCTTGCTTTCCCAAATGCTTCTCACTCATTCAGTAACAGCTCTGGGGACTGTTAATCTTCACATCTCTCCAGTATCTAATACTGCATCTGGCCCAATTCTATTGCCCATGGAGAATACTCAGTTCCTGGGGCGGAGGAAGTAGAGGGAGCAGGGAGTGTGATGAGGCCTCTGGAGCCACATCCGGAAGGAAGGACTTGGGGGAGTCTCAGTCCTGCTTCCTCTCCCTTCAGTCTCCTGCCCCCACAGCTCCACTGTCAAAACCTTGGGGGTCTTTGCATTGGTTAAGGTTACACTTAAGCTGCTCTGACGGGACACCCCTGAATAAATACATGCACCTAAACAAGATCAGAGTTTGAAAAACACTAGGTGCCAACACCAACACCCTGTCTCTGTTCCTCCCAGATCCCAGCCCTTAAAAGGCCCTTAGCCTGCTAACTTTCACCTCATTGGACAGAAGTAGGTAGCATGCACTTTTGCCTACAAGGGAGGGGAGTCTGGGATATGGTGTCTCTGGCTGGAAGCCCAGTGGGTTTTTCTTTTGTGTTTTTCCTTTTTTAGTGAAGTGAGAAATAAACAAACACTATTTAATTATTTACTAATTTACTTTATTTTGAATTGGCAGGATAGTGCAATTTGTTTTTAATGGACTAAAGTTAACCATTTTAAAGTCAATATTTCAGCAGAGCCCAGTAGCTCAACACCTGTCATACTTGCACTTTGGGAGGCTCAGGCTAGAGGAGCATTTAAGAGCAGGAGTTCATGACCAGCCTGGGCAACAGAGTGAGACAGTGTCTCTACAAAAACTTAAAAATTTAGCCAGGCATGGTGGCAGGTACCTATAGTAATAGCTACTAAGGAGGCTGAGGCAGGAAGATTGCTTGAGATCAGGAGTTGGAGGCATCAGGGACCTATGATGAGGTCATTGCACTCCAGCCTAAGCAATGGAGCAAAACCCTACCTCTAAAAAATAATTCAGTGGTATTAACCACATCGACAGTGTTGTACAACCACTACTTCTAGAACATTCCTTCACTCCAAAAGGAAACCCAATACCTGTTAGCATTCACTTCCCATTTCCCCCCCAACCCTAGCGCCTGGCAACCACTGACCTGTTTTCTGTCTCTATGGATTTGCCTGTTCTGGGCATTTCATGTAAGTGGAGTCATACACCATGTGGCCTTTTGTGTCTGGCTTCTTTCACTCCGCATTGTGTTTCCCACCTTCATTCATGTTGTCCTGTATATTGGTGCTTCGCTCCTTTTTAAGAATAATATTACTGGCTCGGCCCCTGTGGCTCAAGCAGCTAAGGCGCCAGCCACATACACCTAAGGTGGCGGGTTCGAATCCCCAGCCCAGGCCCGCCAAACAACGATGGCTGCAACCAAAAAATGGCCAGGCGTTGTGGCGGGCGCCTGTAGTCCCAGCTACTTGGGAGGCTGAGGCAGGAGACTCGCTTGAGCCCAGGAGTTGGAGGTTGCCGTGAGCGTGATGCCATGGCAGTCTACCCAGGGGGATAGCTTGAGGCTCCGTCTTAAAAAAAAAAAGAATAATATTACTATATGGGTATGCTGTGTTTTGTTTATCCATTCACTTATTGGTGGACACTTGGGTTGTCTCTACTTTTTGGTGATTGTGAATAACCCTACTGTGAATGTGCATGTATGAAGATTTGCTTAAACATCTGCTTTAAGTTCTTTAGGGTACAGCAGTCTCCGTTATCCATTGGGGATACGTTCCAAGACCCCTAGTGGATGCCTAAAACCACAGATAGCATGGAACTGTATATATACTGTTTTTTCCCCATGCATACCTAAGATAAAGTTTAATTTATAAATTAAGCACAGCAAGAGATTAACAGCAATAACTGCTAATTAGGCTGAGCTTGGTGGCTAATGCCTATAATCATAGCACTTTGGGAGGCCAAGGTGGGAGGACTGCTTGACTTAGACCAGCCTAGACAATAGCAAGATCCTGTCTCTATAAAAAGTAGAAAACCAGTCCAGTTGTGGTGGTGCACACTCCTGTAGTCCCAGATACTCAGGATGCTAAGGCAAGAAGATCATTTGCACCCAGGAGTGTGAGGGTGCAGTGAGATATGATGACACTACTACACTCTAGCTGGGGTGACACAGCCAGGACTTTTCTCAAAAAAAAGGAAAAACCTAATAATTAAGTTATTATTAGTAAAGTATTAATAAATAAAATAAGAATTGCTTGAACACAAGCACTACAGTACTGTGACAGATCTAATAATAGAGACGGCTACCGTGACTAATGGGCAGATAACAGATACAGCATGAACGTGTCCTGGAAAGTGTGAGATCTCATCATGCTAATCAGAATGGCATGCAATTCAAAACTTAAGAATTATTAATTTCTAGAATTTTCCATTTAATATTTTTGGACTGAGGTTGACTGCAGGTAACTCAAACTATAAAAAGTGAAATCACAGAAAACAGGGACAAGTGTACACATCCAAGAGTGAGATTGCTGGGGTAAATGATAACTAACTTTTTGAGGCCTGTGTTCCAGCTGAGGTGGGTGGATATGGACAGACCCTCCTGTGTCCTGTTCCCCACCCTCTTCTTTGTGTCTCCCTCCATGCTGGATCCTTAGCCCTTTCTTGTTTAACACATACTGGTTAAGGGCAGGGTTGAAGGGGAGACACAGGGATCCTCACTGCCCCATACCTGTTGGGAAGCCTCTCACACTACTTCCTCCTGTATGCCCACAGCCTGCCTGAGCTAGACGTAGCCTACTCTAAGAAAGGAGGAGGACCCTGACTGTAGGGACACACAGCAAATTGGCACAACTTTTTGTTGTTAAATAGGTTCCCCTTTACATTCTAGTCCGATTCCTCAAGAATGGCTTTTCCCATTCTCTACTGGCTGCTCTGGCTGCCAGTCCTTATAATAGCACTGTCCAAAAGGTGGGATGCGTCCACAAGATGATCTGAGTTGTACACAGCTGAAGCATTTCCTTGAGAGTATGTTTGCAAAGACACCACTTTATATGCATGGTTTCACGTGTATTCTTCTTTGGTAAACAATGCTGAGGCTTAAAAGTCGAATTTTACTGGTAATCCTAGCACTGGGAGAGGCCAAGGCAGGAAGATTGCTTGAGCCCAGGAGTTCAAGACCAGCCTGAGCAAGAGTGAGATTCCATCTCTATTAAAATTAGAAAAATTAAGGCCAGGCATAATGGCTCATGCCTGTAATCCTAGCACTCTGGGGGCCCAAGGTGGGTGGATTGCCTGAGCTCAAGAGTTCAAGACCAGCCTGAGTAAGAGTGAGACCCCAGCTCTAAAAATAGCCAGGCATTGTGGCTGGCACCTGTAGTCCCAGCTACTTGGGAAGCTGAGGCAAGAGGATGCTTGAGCCCAAGAGTTTGAGGTTGCTGTGACCTATGATGCCACAGTATTCTACGGAGAGTGATAAAGTAAAACTCTGTCTCAATAAAAAAAAAAAAAAATAGAAAAATTAGGGGGGTGTTGTGGTAGGCAGCTGTAGTCCCCACTACTCAGGAGGCTAAGGCAGGAGGATCACTTGAGCTCAGGAGTTCAAGACCAGCCTAAGCAAGAGCAAGACCCTGTCTCCACTAAAAACAGAAAAATTAGCCAGGAATCATGGGAGGCTGAGGCAGGAGGATCACTTGAGCCCAGAAGTTTCAGATTGCTGTGAGCTAGGCTAATGCTCTAACACTCAAACCTGGGAAATAGAGTGAGACACTATCTCAAAAAATAATAAATAAAATTCTTAAAAAATTCCAAAGATGTAATAATATCTATAGTATTCCACTCAGAATGAAAGTGATAAGGGGTGACCAGGAAAGCACTGCTTATGGGGTGATGCCTTTATCCTAGCCCTGAGCACTGTGCCTAGGCTGAAAATAGAAAAACTATGTTTGGCAGGAAAGAGACAGGCAGGAAACAGAAAACAATGCCCACATGAGGCCTTTGAGTTTGATTTCCAGCTCCATGGCACCTTCCCAGTTTGGGTGTGTCCTGTTCCTCTCTTGACCCTGGAGGCCCTCTGTAGCAAGATCACTTTCTCAGCACTCTGTCTCTTCCCTGCAGGTGTAACAATCGCACCCAGTGCGTGGTGGTCGCTGGTTCTGATGCCTTTCCTGACCCCTGTCCTGGGACCTACAAGTACCTGGAGGTGCAGTACGACTGTGTCCCCTACAGTGAGTCATCTTGTTCCTTGTGCGGATGCGGGCCCTCCCCCCACAGAGCAATCGAGGAGGAGATACCTTGACCCACCACCACACATGTACATGCATGCATGGGGGCTGGAGGGAATGGTGTGCCTGCTCTCTCCCTCACACCTTCCTTCTCCCAGATACCCTGGTTTATACTCAGGATCTATTCCCCTGCCTCACAGGGGGTATTTGTCCAACTCCTTACTCCTTCACATACCTCTTGCTCGTTTACATGCCCCCAGACCATGCTCCTGTGCTTTGCTTGGCACATTTACATCTCTCTTCTCCCTTGGTCTTGCTATCTTTCTCATCCATCTCCCTCCCTGCCCTGTTCACACCGTTCTCTTCTTGAGCTCCTGCAGGCACCTTCTTCTTCCTCTCATTCATGCGGCTGCTTCTTTTAACTCCCTCTCCTTCCTCTCATCACCTCACTCCCCACATGCCCCCACTGCTCTTCCCAGTTGTGGAAGTTGGACTGTACACTCGTAGAGAGGCAGATCACCCTCTGAGGGCTGGTAGCAGATCTGGTGCCAAGGGCTGGGGCATTTTCAACAGATTCATATCTCCCCGTTGGTTTGGCCATTACCATGATAGCACTTCCTGTCTACAGAGGAAGTGCTGCCATGTTAGACTGAGGGTGGCCTCTAGGAAGCCTGAGGAATGTGATATGGAGAGCCAGAAGCCTGGCTGTCTTACACCTGGCAAAGGGGAGCAGACAAAGACAGGGTCTCTCCTCCTCAGCACCCTGCCCTTAACATTGCCCTTCTTTCCTGCCTTTTCTCTTCCCTCCCTCCTCCCCATCACCTCTTCCCTTTCCTCACCTGCCAGGCTCCATGTAGCCAACCTGGAGGTGGGACCTCTAGGCAGAGGGGGGAGGAGGCAGGGCCACCAGGGTGTCTTAGTGTGGTGGGCAGGGGCAGGGAACCAAGAGACCCTGTAACTCTCCCCTCCCGCTGCAGCCTTTGCCACCCAAACTTTGATTTCTCCTTGCAGGTGACTCGATGACGCTGGGGGAAATAGGATCCCTTATGTGCTTCCATAATTTTCTTCTTTTACCTCTTGCCCTTTCCTTTCAGCACCTGTGGACTTCAGCCACCATCTGAGGGGGTCGCCCATCTGCTCCTTGAAGCCTCCCCACAGCACTGGGGACACTGCCCATCCCCATGGCTGGGGCAGCAGGGAAGGCAGGCGGAAGGCATTGAGCTTAGCACAGAGGGAAATTCAGATGGGCCTGAGTTTGAGGCTCAGCTGGGCTCTTGAATTTTTCTGGCTCTGAAATCTTGAGCTAGTGACTTAATTTCTCTGGGCCACTGCAGGAGGCGAGAGTCTGTAAGAGGATGAGAAGCACTTGGCCCAGGGCCGGCCACAGAGTCCACTCCTAGTGTCAGAGTTTTGAATGCTGAGTATATAATAAACTCCCTGAAGGCAGAGTCTCCATCTTCACACCTCAGCGCCCAGACCTATGCCTGGTTCAGGATGTGCTCAGTAATGGTATGGATGCTTTTTCAGCCAGCTGAGTCCGTTCATTTACCTGTGATGAGGAGGGAGAAATCAAAAGCCATCCCAGGGATTCTGTGAAGGTAGAGACAATGTGAGTAAAGTTTGCATGTGCCCAGAGCCATAGGTGCGAAGGAGACATTTCCTGCTTCTGCGAGCCATGTGGCCTTGGCCACCTGGCTTCACTTCATTGGGCCTATATAGACAGAGTTCCTGTCTATTGACAGTTCTCAAAAGATTGCCTGTATGGTGCCTAGCATAGGTCCCAGCACCTTGTAAACATGGGACACTTGTTACTCATTTCATATTTTGCGACTACTGATAGTGTCTCTCATTAAATATTTTTACTTCTGTGGTTATCAAAATAAAAATTGCAACAGATGATGAACCTAATGCCCTTGGGACAAGCAAGATAAAGGGCAAGAAAAATTCCCTGGTCCAAGTATAGTTTAAAGCAAGTAGATAGCATCCAAATGATGAAGCAGGAAAAAATCTTGAGGGCCTGAGAGGAGAGCTACTGAGAGACCTTGGAACTAAGCCCCTGAAAGTGGTCCAGGAGGCACAACCTACAGAGACCAGGAGGGCTCTGGGGACAGAGGGCAGGACAGGGGGAGAGCTAGACTGAGCCCTCCGGAAGACAGGACACACATGTGCACACATGCACATGGTGGATATCTGGGGCAGAGCTGGGGGACCTCGCTGGCTCCTCATCCTCCAGAGGAAAGGGGCTGGAGTTATGAGGTGGGGGACAGAAGGTAGCTGAGAGAATAGGGAGGCTGGGCACCCACTTGTACCTGAAATGTTTGCTGAGCACCTCCTGAGTGCCAGGCCCTGGGTGAGGCGCTGGGAAGGGAGCCAAAGACTGCCCCTGCGGAGCTCCCTGCTGAACCCTTTAAAGGCATCCCAGCCAGAGGTTCCTGAGGGGCCAGGACACAAAGCTTGGAGGGGAGCGGCCTGGGCAGCTGGCTGGCCCGGGGCTTAAGAGGCTGGGGTGACCCCAGTGCTGGTGAGGGTGGGTGGTAGGGGGCACTGGATGCGTGGGGACCCCTCCACACTGGAGAAGCCAAACTAACGCTGGATTTGCCTTGCAGCTGAGCACAGCCTAACCACTCCCCTTCCTCCCCCAGGTGCTCCCGCCCACTGGGCAGCAGGCAGGTGCAGTGCTCCTGGCTCTGGGGGCCCTGGGCCCTGGGTTGGGCTGAGCAGAGAAGCTGAGCCTCCTTGCCTTGTCCCAGGGGAGCGTGGGAGCGTGTCTGTGCCCCGATCAGCTGTCCTGCCCAGTCTGTGTCACCTGCCCCAACACCTCTCTGCCTGTCTCCCCTGCCCTGGCTCTCTCTGAGCCCCAGGTGCATCTGCCTGTTTGCCTCTCTGTCGTTCTGTGTCTGGCTCTGCCACCCTCTCTCTGTGTTTGCTTTTTCTGGGTTATAAGGGTTTGGGGGTGACTCAGCGGGACTTGGGGCAGCAAGCACAAAGGGAAAGGGGTTCAGCCTATTCTCTAAGCCAGGGGGGTACCCAGGCCCTGGGAGACCCTGAACCCCATCCCCTTGGGCCCCTGGTTCTAGCAGCAGGAGGGCAGCAGGCATGGTGGGAGAGGAGCTGATTGGCCTTTTCACCCCACCATTTCCTGATGTCCCCCCAACCAGACCCCAGCTGCTAGCTGGGGGTCCCCCCTCCCTGCCTCCTCTGTACCTGAGGGCTCTGTCCACCTGCCTACCTGTCCCCTCCCCACACACCTGGTGTCTCTTTTTGTCTCTTCCCTCCTGTGTGGCCCCGTCCCTCTGACTGTCTCCCTGGTACCCTCTCGCCCCACTTTACCCCAGAGGAAGGGACTTGGGGGTGGGGGACAATCTGATGCTACTACTACAGAAGGGGTTGGGGAAGCAGGAACGAGGAAGGAAAGGAAAAAGGGGGCATGTTGCCAGAAAAGAAACAAAAGCAATTTAATCTCTTTTTTTTCTCTTTTTTTCTTGCACATTTTTTTTTCAATTTGTTTTCTCTCTCTCTTCCGATGCTTAAAGTAGAAGTGGAGCAGAAAGGTAAACGCACTGTTACCAATGCTAACCCCTAACTCACACTTTGTTCTACCTGTGCCATACTTATGTCACCCGCCCTACTCTCCTGGCCCCTTCTTCTCCCCCAACCCCCACTTGGTCCAGTTGCTATTCCCCACCCCGGGGTGTCCTCCCCGGTGGGGCCAGCCCCAGTGCAGCCACGGGCCTCTGCACCCTCCAGATATCTACGGAAGCTCCTCTCTGAGCTCGGGCAGGATTTTCTCTCTCCCTCTGCCTGCTTTTCTCTCTTTCTTTATGCCTCTCTCTCTTTCTCTGTCTCTCCCTGTCCCTCCTTCCTGGTCCCTGCCCTTGCAGGGGACCTGACCTTCTCTCATCCTTCTTTTGCCTCCTTCAGGAGAAGTTTATAATTGGGTGGGGAGGGAGGGACTCCCTCCAGGGCGGGGGGGGCACTGGGTGAGCTGTCTCTCTCTCTTTTCTCTTCCTCTTTCCCTGCACCTTTTTATAACATGTTTCTGGTTCAAGGGAGGCGGGATGGAGGGGACATCTTCGTTTTCCTTTGGGGGAGCAGATTTCTCCTATCTCTTGGGCTCCTGGTGGCTTAAGTTCTTGTGGTTTGGCGTTTCCCAGAGCTGTTTTGGAACATGGAGCACCAGCCCCCCCAATCCCACCCCAACCCCCGTTCCTGGCCAGCTGAGGGCCCCAGGGAGGGGTGTCAGCTGTCCCCAGCCCTGGGTGGGGGTAGCCTACCAAAAAAAAATGAAGGGAGGGGGCGCGGGTGGGCCTGATGGTGGGGGGAGCGTGGGGTGGGGGAGCGTTTTCTCTATTTCTTTCACACTTGCAAAGCTGCAGTCAGGGTTTCTTCTGGGCTGTTGTGGTTAGAGGACCAGGGAGAGGGGCGGGGGAGAGGCACAGTCTGGGGACTTCCACAAATACCGTAATTTCTTGCAGAGAACTCCACAGCAAATGGGGCTGTCCATTACTGGGGGAGGTGGGTGTTTCAGCTGAAGGGATTTGAGGGTGGGATATCTGTCTGGGATTGTAACCTCCTCCCCAGAAGATTTGGGAAACTGACAGATCTGAGGCCACAGCAAGGACATCCTTTTTGACTTGAAATTACGGTGGTCTGTGGAGCATCCCCTGTGAGGGGCGTGGGGCGGGGTTCCTCTGAGCTGCTCCCCTCCCCATCCTGCCCCCATCCCCATCTCAGAGAGGCCTGGGCTGCCAGCCTGAGGTCTGCCCCTCGCTGCACCCCTGCACTCTCCCTCTCTCTCTCTCCTGGCACCAGCCGCTCTTCTTGCAGGCCTGTGTTGGTGGTTTGGATGTAGCAGCATTGGAGATTTTCTCTTCAAGGAGGGGTGGGGCAGGTGGGGGGCAGGGGAGCGAAGAAGAGGAGGTGTTGGGAGCTTGGTGCTGGGGAGGGGTCCTCGCTGTCCAAGGCCCCAGACAGACCCTTCCTCATCTTCTCCCCCTTCCCCCAGGGTGACCTAACCACATTTTTCCTTCCCTGACACCCTCTTACCAGGTCAGGCTCTGAGATCTCCCATTGTCCCCTTCACACACAGACATATCTCCTCATATGCCACACACCTGCAGGGGGCCCCGGCTTGGGCAGAGGGGAGACCCGGGGCACAGAGGAAAAGGGAAGAGACCAGTGTGCTGGACAAAGGGTATAGGCTGACCCCTTGGGGGTGCCAGGGACAGGGAGATGGCCAGGCCCTAGGGTCTAAGCCAGGATCCATGGTGGCTTCTGCCCACCTCTGTGCCCCAGGCTCCCTTTCCCCTACAAAAATGGGACATGCTTCTGGCTGTTTTGTGCCGTGAGATCCTTAAGCCAAGCAGCCCCCATGCTGTAAAAGGCGGGCTGTGTATCTCCCTTACCCTCCAGGCCTGCTGGAAGTGAGGAGTGGTCCCTGCCCAAGACCTTCCTGCCACCAGGGCTGCCGCCCAAGCCGGTGCCAGGTCCCAGCCTTCCCTGTACCCCTTGCTGCCAAGCAGGAGCAGAGAATTCACTGCAGACTCTCCCACCCCTACCCTGGAGACCTTGCCCCAGCCTGCCTGTGGGTTCTGCTAACAGAAAGATAAGAGGGAGGCCCAGTCATCCTGGATGGAGGGGGGCCTGGCCACACCAACCCCACTGGATCATCAAGGGGAGGCCAGGAGTAGGTGGCGCTGGGATGTGTCGGGGCAAGGGTGGGCAGGCCAGCGGCGGCCAACGAGATGCAGTTGAGGTTTTCCTCCTTTTCAGGGAATGGGGGGGTGGGGCGGGGCCCCCCACCTTTCTGACATCAGCGATGCCTTGGTCCCTCCTCCCGAGCCGGGGATGGTCGCAGGTAAATCGGGATCCGGGCAGGGGAGGTGGGGGGACCTGGCTGGGGCGGGCTGGGTCTTTATCCTAGCACCTGGTTCCCTCCCTTGCCCCCTCTGAGCCGGACCTGGGACTGCCCCCCTGAGGGACCCTCAGTCGGGCCTGGGCCTTGGAGTGAATTCTCTGCTCACCCCCCTCTCTCCTCCACCAGCACTAACCCTTTCTTCCCAGGTGGTCTCCAGCACGCCCTCACCCAGCCCTTGGAGCCAGGACCTCGCGAGCCCCCCGACCCTTGTCTCTCTTCCCTCCGCGCAGCTCTCCTTTCCCCTCCCCAACTCTCCTGGGAGTCCTATCCCTCTCCATGTCCCCACCCCCCATTCCCTGTGCACCAGTGTCAGTGTCTACTGCTGAGCCAGACCCCATGAGAGACCCTGCCGGCTGGGGGCAGGACTGGGTGCCCTCACGGAGGGGCTGGACTCTTCCATTCCCTATCTTAGCCTGGGAGCTGCCTCTAGGAATCCCTTCCTCAGCTACTGCCTTTGTGGGTACTGGGTATCGGGGGATACAGATAATCAGAAACCTGGGGAGAGAGTTGATGCCCCATACCTTCCCCACCCTGGAATAGGGGACGCTCCTGACACCCACAATGGGTACGGGAACATCACTATCTTGCAATTTTTGCAGGAGGAAGAGAGTGGAGTTTAAACAAAAAAAAAATTAAAAATCTCTATCCTGGTTTGGTTGGTGAAGGATGGGACCCTGGACTCCTAGCTCTTCCCTAGGGGGCCAAGAGGAAGGAGAAGGGACCAGGTGCTGAGTACCTGGACACCAAAGCTAGGAGTGACTGCAGTAGGAAGAATCTTTGTCCACCCTAGCTTAAATCACACCAGACCATCTCTGGGAGGGTTCTTACCAAACTCCCTCTTCCCAGCCTGTGGGGTCTCTAAGCAGCCAGGGAAGGGGAAGGGCACCACTCTACCCCAACTAATCCCATTCTTAATGGCTTCCAGGGTTCACATCTCCAGGGAGAGGGGCAGCTGGGCTGGGCAGGGGGAGGGGGTCCCAATCTGGAAACCCCCTTCCCATCACCAGCCCTTCCAAGCAACCATGACTGCAGCAGCAGGAGGGGACAACCTGGGTCCCCCCTCAGCAGCTTGATCAACTTGCCTCTTCTCCCCTCTCTTTCCCTGTCTGCCTCTACCTCTCCTCTGTTACCCCCTCCCTGCCCTCCTGCCCTGCCCAGTCTTCGTATGCCCAGGGACCCTGCAGAAGGTGCTGGAGCCCACATCCACGCATGAGTCAGAGCACCAGTCTGGCGCCTGGTGCAAGGACCCACTGCAGGCGGGCGACCGCATCTACGTAATGCCCTGGATCCCCTACCGCACGGACACTCTGACTGAGTACGCCTCTTGGGAGGACTACGTGGCAGCACGCCACACTACCACCTACCGCCTACCTAACCGTGTGGATGGCACTGGCTTCGTGGTCTACGATGGTGCTGTCTTCTACAACAAGGAGCGCACGCGCAACATTGTCAAGTATGACCTGCGGACGCGCATCAAGAGTGGGGAGACAGTTATCAACACCGCCAACTACCACGACACCTCACCCTACCGCTGGGGGGGCAAGACTGACATCGACCTGGCAGTGGATGAGAATGGGCTGTGGGTCATCTACGCCACCGAGGGCAACAATGGGCGACTAGTGGTGAGCCAGCTCAACCCCTACACACTGCGCTTTGAGGGCACATGGGAGACAGGCTATGACAAGCGTTCGGCATCCAACGCCTTCATGGTATGCGGTGTCTTGTACGTGCTACGCTCTGTATATGTGGATGATGACAGTGAGGCAGCCGGCAACCGCGTGGACTACGCCTTCAACACCAATGCCAACCGCGAGGAACCTGTCAGCCTTGCCTTCCCCAATCCCTACCAATTCATTTCCTCCGTTGACTATAACCCTCGTGACAACCAGCTTTATGTGTGGAATAACTACTTTGTGGTGCGCTACAGCTTGGAGTTCGGGCCACCCGACCCCAGCGCTGGTGAGGATGGCTCCATTGGGGGGGGGTGCCTGGGTAGGGCGACTTTAATTTGTCACCTCTATTTAGACCTGCCTATTTTCCAAAAGATTCCGTGGTACTACTGGGCAGGTAGGGGATTAACCCAGGACTTGGCTTCTTTTTTTTTTTTTTTTTTTGAGACAGAGCCTCAAGCTGTCCCCCTGGGCAGAGTGCCGTGGCATTACAGCTCACAGCAACCTCCAACTCCTGGGCTCAAGCGAGTCTACTGCCTCAGCCTCCCAAGTAGCTGGGACCACAGGCGCCTGCCACAACGCCCGGCTATTTTTTGGTTGCAGCCATCATTGTTGTTTGGCGGGTCCGGGCTGGGGATTCGAACCCGCCACCCACCTTAGGTGTACGTGGCTGGCGCCTTAGCCGGTTGAGCTATAGGTGCCGAGCCAGGACTTGGCTTCTAACCACTGACATACACTGCCACTTATGGGAGCTTAGGCATCTTTAGTCCTTTTTAGCCCTTAAATCCACCAAACTCTCCGGTGAAGCCCAGTGTCTATAAAACAGAAAAGCCAAGCTGCTGCTGTTGCCTTGCTCGAGGCCCCCCCATAGTCTCATTTTACCCCCTCAGCTGCCCTAATCCAGCTCTCTGCAACCTCAGGTCTCCAAGGCTGCTGTCATAGCACCTCATTTGCAAAAGGGGGAAACTGAGATCCCAGAGAGAGGTTGCAGAGACTAGAATGAGCTAGAACAGAGTGGGAGGTTGTGGTGTTCAAAGCCTCTGGATGCCTCTTAAGCAGCCTCTGCTCTCTGGACTGCTCTCAGACCTCAGGGGACATACAAGTAGATTTTTACCATCTTTTGATACTTTATTGGTCCCTTGGGTATAAGGGATTCTATGGGCACAGAGAGGCCAGGGCAGATCTGTCCCTAGACCCAGGGGTTCTCAGGACACTTTTCCCTTTCAGGGGGCAAGAAACATGCTTAGTTGGCAGGGCCCAGAGCATGGGGGTGACCCTGTCTCATATATCCCTCCCTTCTAGGCCCAGCTACTTCCCCACCCCTCAGCACAACCACCACAGTCCGGCCCACACCTCTCACCAGCACAGCCTCACCTGCAGCCACCACCCCGCTTCGCCGGGCACCCCTCACCACGCACCCAGTGGGTGCCATCAACCAGCTGGGACCTGACCTGCCACCAGCCACAGCCCCAGCTCCCAGCACACGGCGGCCTCCAGCCCCTAATCTGCATGTGTCTCCTGAGCTTTTCTGTGAGCCCCGAGAGGTACGGCGGGTCCAGTGGCCAGCCACCCAGCAGGGCATGCTGGTGGAAAGGCCCTGCCCCAAGGGCACACGAGGTGAGTACAGAGCTGGGCTATCTTCACTGTGGCTGCCAGGGGACGTGGGGGGCATGTTCCATGAGCAGCTTAGTACAGATGCACATACAGGTGGCCTTTCCTGCTGGAGCGGGGACTTTCTGAGAGCAGGGGTCATCCAGAGTTCCCAGCACAGTGACTCAGTCAATTCCCCAGGCTGTACCTGCACAGCTTACAGGGAGCCTACATGAAGTGACTTGACTCCCAGCCTCAGGCTGACCTGGGACAGCACTGGGAACAGCCAATTGGAAGATGGGGGCTGAGTGCTCTAGAGTCCAAGGGGAGGGTCAGAAAAGGCTTTGTGGAAAGGGAGCCTTCTGATGGGCCTTGCTGGAAGGTTCTAATTCTGGTAGTCAAAGACAAAAAGGGAGCCAAGAGAGAGAGCTCAGCACCAGTGAGGGGTGGCTTATGTCACCAGAGAGCAACACCTCTCTTGACTGTCTGGCCTGCTTCATGTCTGTTTTTCCATGTTCCCCTCACCTCTCTCTTCGCCCACATGTCCCTTGCTCTCTGTCATATCCTTTTCCCCTCCATCGGCCCATCCTTCTCTCCTACCCTTTGGCTCCCTTGTCTGTTCCTGTCCGTCTGTCCCTGCAGGAATTGCCTCCTTCCAGTGTCTACCAGCCCTGGGGCTCTGGAACCCCCGGGGCCCTGACCTCAGCAACTGCACCTCCCCCTGGGTCAACCAGGTGGCCCAGAAGGTACCAGCCACCGCAGCCCCCCTGCAGGCAGGCACATTTGCTTGGGCCCAGGGCCCAGCATGGGTAGTGGAGCAACTGGGGAGACAAAACATGGGCTGGCAGGTCTGGAAGGCAGGACTGTGGGGTCCCTCCCTCCCTCCCGGCCTACAGAGGGAGCAGAGACAGACGGGGTGGGAAGGGGCCGATAGGGAGAAGGGGGAGCAGAGAAAGGGGTGGGAGGGGATGTACAGGGAAGGGGAGAGGAAACATTGGGGAGAACAGGATGGTCCCTGATAGAGCTGGGGTCCCCCCTCCTCCCATAACTTCATGCAGATCAAGAGCGGAGAGAATGCAGCTAACATCGCCAGTGAGCTGGCCCGCCACACTCGGGGCTCCATCTATGCGGGGGATGTTTCATCATCTGTGAAGCTGATGGAGCAGCTTCTGGACATTCTGGATGCCCAGCTGCAAGCCTTGCGGCCCATTGAACGCGAGTCGGCTGGGAAGAACTACAACAAGGTGGGACCAGGCTGCCACCCACACAGTGCTTCATCAGAAAGGCAGGACCTGGGCGGTGCCTGTGGTTCAGTGGGTAGGGCGCCAGCCCCATATACCAAGGGTGGCGGGTTCAAACCCAGCCCTGGCCAAACTGCAACAAAAAAATAGCCAGGCATTGTGGCAGGCACCTGTAGTCCTAGCTACTCAGGAGGCTGAGGCAAGAGAATCGCCTAAGCCCAGGAGTTGGAGGTTGCTGTGAGCTGTCTGAAGCCATGGCACTTTACCGAGGGTGATAAAGTGAGACTCTGTCTCTACAAAAAAAAAAAAAAAAGAAAAGAAAGGCAGGACCCCAAGGGCTGTTGGGCCTTGTTCCTGTGCTGCCCTGGGTGGTCCTAGGGGTTGGAGATCCCTAAGGAATATCTCCTGCTGAGGGTCTAGCCCCAGACTGGTGGTAGCCACAGAAGAGCAAGCTCTCCAGGGCCCACATATGATAGTGCTGGGGTTACCGGGGGCAGTGCCCAGAGGCCCAGCCTAACACTGCCTGCATCTCTTTCCGTAGATGCACAAGCGAGAGAGAACTTGCAAGGATTATATCAAGGTGAGACCCAGAGAGTCCCCAGCATAAGGACCATGGGTTCCAGTTCACTGAGGCACTTGGGGAGGTGGAGGTTGAGAGTGGGGCCCCAGAGCCTGCTCCAAGGAATGAAAGGATATTGGGGGACTCATAGCACTGCTGTCCCCCACCCATACAGGCTGTGGTAGAGACAGTGGACAATTTGCTCCGGCCGGAGGCTCTTGAGTCCTGGAAGGACATGAATGCCACAGAGCAGGTGCACACAGCCACCATGCTCCTGGATGTCCTGGAGGAGGGTGCCTTTCTCCTGGCTGACAATGTCAGGGAGCCTGCCCGCTTCCTGGCTGCCAAGGAGAATGTAGGTGAGTGCTACTGTCAGTCACCCCTGGGGAAGGTCAAGCATGAATCTTAAACTGTGAGGGGGGCTGGCCTAGAGACCACAAAGGATGGCCCTGGTCCCTCTTGCCCTCAACCTTGGGCCTCGTTCTTTAGCCTGAGTCCTTGGATGGGGTATAGACCTCACGTGCCTGTGCCTTGCCATCCCTGTCCCCACAGTCCTGGAGGTCACAGTCCTGAACACAGAGGGCCAGGTGCAGGAATTGGTGTTCCCCCAGGAGGAGTACCCAAGAAAGAACTCTATCCAGCTATCTGCCAAAACCATCAAGCAGAACAGCCGCAATGGTCAGTGTCCCCCCAGGCCCCTAGTCCTGTGCTGATATCTCTGCTCCATTTATGGAGAGCAGTAGTCCTGAACATTTGTCAGCTTTTATCCACTCGAACTAATGTGAAAAATAGAGGAGATTTGTGGGTCCCTTGAAGCCCTGCAGAATGTTGGGGTGAGCCTTACTGCTTGCAATAGCCCAGTGGGTCCTCACAGCTCAAGAGAGGATTGTGCCATTTGAGACAAAGGCTCGGAGAGGTTAGAAATTTGCCCAAGGTCATACCCAAGTTAGGGTTTGTCAAAGACCCAGCTCCTGTGTTTCCTGGCCCACTGCTCACAACTAAGCAGTGGTCTCATGGAAAGGGCTTCTCAACCTAGCACAGTGGCCTCACACCTGTAATCCTAGCACTCTGGGAGGCTGAGATGGGTGTATTGCCTGAAGCTCGACACCATTTCTACTAAAAACAGAAAAACTCGCTGGGTGTTGTGATAGGCGCCTGTAGTCAGTTACTGAAGCAGAAGGATCACTTGAGCCCAGGAATTTGAGGTTTCTGTGAACTGGCCTGATGCCATGGCACTCTAGCCTGGGCAACAGAATGAGGCTGTCTAAAAAAGAAAGAAAGGGTTCCTCAAGTTCTCAAGTCCCCCTTCCCTAGACTGTGGCATGGTTTCAGAGGTCCCAGTGGCTGGGGACTACTGGCCCATCCAACTGTGCCTATCTTCCCTAGGGGTGGTCAAAGTTGTATTCATTCTCTACAACAACCTGGGCCTCTTCCTGTCCACGGAGAATGCCACAGTGAAGCTGGCAAGTGAAGCAGGTGCAGGTGGCCAGGGTGGTGCCTCCCTGGTGGTAAATTCACAGGTCATTGCGGCATCCATTAACAAGGAGTCCAGCCGCGTCTTCCTCATGGACCCTGTCATCTTCACCGTGGCCCACCTAGAGGTGAGCTGAGTCATCCCCCTCCCACCTTGGGGGTCCCAGCAATCTCTTCGCTTCCAGGCTGCATATCTCCATCCACTCTCACTGTATGTTCACCCACAGAGCAGGTTACCACCTCTCCCACTTTAGTAGTATGGGCTGCTTGTCCCCCAGAGATCTCAGACTATAACATGGAGTCCCAAGCCTCAGGCACTCCTCTCAATACTTTTCACTATCTCAATCTCTGGATGTGCGGTGCTGAGATGGGACTCCCCAATTCTGATACCTTGGCCACCACCACACAACAGGACAAGAACCACTTCAATGCTAACTGCTCCTTCTGGAACTACTCGGAACGTTCCATGCTGGGCTACTGGTCAACCCAGGGCTGCCGCCTGGTGGAGTCCAACAAGACCCATACCACGTGTGCCTGCAGCCACCTCACCAACTTCGCTGTGCTCATGGCTCACCGTGAGATCGTAAGCTAGCCAGCGCTCTGCACCCCTGGGTGGGCTCACTTGGTGGCCTTGCTTTGCATGGCTTTCTAGAGAGTGCACACAGCATGGGCGGTGCAGGCAAAAAGGCCAGCTTCGTGGGCGTGGGAGTCCCCGGTCTTGCCTGTGGTGTGAAGCCATACACCTGGTCCTCTCTGGTCCTTTCTGGTCGTGGTCCCACCTTCTCCCAAGGCATTCTGGAGACGGAAACAAATTGGCATCACCTTTGTCATCTCTCCACAGCCTTTCAGAGCATGAAGAAGTGAGCACGCCGCCTGCAGAGGGGTGGGGGCCAGCAAGTTGGCCGGGTGGGCAGCCCCTGGAGGTTCTCGTGGCCCATGGCCTTGCCAAGGGCGCTGCCTGCAGCTGGCACCTGGCCAAGCCCAGAGTGCAAAGCCAGAGCCCCTGAGTGTACCCCCTACTCCTGTCCCCAGTACCAGGGCCGCATCAATGAGCTGTTGCTGTCTGTCATCACCTGGGTGGGCATCGTAATCTCCCTGGTCTGTCTGGCCATCTGCATCTCCACCTTCTGCTTCCTGCGGGGGCTACAGACTGACCGTAATACCATTCACAAGAACCTGTGCATCAACCTTTTCCTGGCTGAGTTGCTCTTCCTGGTTGGGATTGACAAGACTCAGTATGAGGTGAGTTGGGGCTTCGGGGCCAGTGACTATCTGGAAGTAGAGAGGGGGAAGTGGTTGCTATTGGGACAGCTTCTTACCTGTGGGCACTCTCCCCAGATCGCCTGCCCCATCTTCGCTGGCTTGCTGCACTACTTCTTCCTGGCAGCCTTCTCCTGGCTGTGCCTAGAGGGCGTCCACCTCTACCTGCTGCTGGTGGAGGTGTTTGAGAGCGAGTATTCCCGCACCAAGTACTACTACCTGGGCGGCTACTGCTTCCCAGCCCTGGTGGTGGGCATTGCAGCTGCCATTGACTACCGCAGCTATGGCACTGAGAAGGCGTGAGTGTCCCCTTTTTTGCCTTCCACTCCCTTCCCTCCTGTCTGGCTCCCTGCTCAGCACCACTCCTTGGTCCAAGCCCTTTGGGGTGCTGGCCTCTCTTTCTCCTTCTGCTCCCTAAGGCTGCAGCCAGCCTACAGAGTCCCTGGCCTCCCTGGGTTGTTTGTGGAAAAGACCCCTCAGCTTCTCTCTGCCTCAGCCTCATTTCTTTTGCAGCTGTTGGCTTCGAGTGGATAATTATTTCATCTGGAGCTTCATAGGGCCTGTCTCCTTTGTTATCGTGGTAAGTTGAAAGGTAGCACCCCAGCACTGTGTCTCCTTCCTCATCCAGGCTGGCTTTGACTGTAACCCCACTCCAGGCACACTGAGCTGCCAGCTAAGAGGATGATAGCAGGCAGGGTCTGTAGAGCTCAGGCACTGAGGGCTGCTGGCCAGGGAGCTGTGACCTGAGCCTCTGTTGTGTATCAGACTGTGGGCCCTGTCCTCTTAGCAGCAAGTAGTAACATGGAACAGCCAGGTATGCTAGTCAATAACCACAGCACAGCAGGCAGGGAGGGAACTAAAGCTGACACTTTACCAAGCTGCACCCTGGCCTTAGAAGGCACTGAAGGCCAGGCACAGTGGCTCACGCCTGTAATCCCAGCACTCTGGGAGGCTGAGGTGGGTGGATTGCCTGAGCTCAGGAGTTCAATACCAGCCTGAGCCAGAGTGAGACCCTATCTCTAAAAATAGCCAGGCATTGTGGTGAACACCTGTAGTCCCACCTACTTGGAAGCTGAAGAAAGAGGATCACTTGAGCTCAAGAGTTTGAGATTGCTGTGAGCTATGACGCCACGGCATTCTACTAAGGGCGACCAAGTGAGACTCTGTCTCAAAAAAAAAAAAAACTCACTGAAGGAGGTGGAGATGCTCAGCCCAGCCCCTCCCCTTGTCCCACCCCCAGGTGAACCTGGTATTCCTCATGGTGACCCTGCACAAGATGATCCGAAGTTCATCTGTGCTCAAGCCTGACTCCAGCCGCCTTGACAACATTAAGTGAGCCCTGCCTCTGGCCCCTGCCCTGTGTTCCCCAAGCCAGCTTCCCCAGGGTATCCTAAAAGGTGATACTTTTGCCTCTAGTGACACACAACCTGATTGTAAGGATCAAGATGAGTGTTTTATTGTACTCATTATGCACCTACTTAATGGGAATTAGAAAGCATATCATTAGCATGTCCACTCTGTGGTTTGGGGGGCATAACTGTGTTGGGTAAAGCTGAATTCAAAAGGGGAGGCCATTTAAGGGCAACTTAAGGAGAAATGGCCCCCCAAAATGTAGGTTAAATGATCTGGAAATATAAGAAAAAATAATGAAGCTAAGCCAGGCATTGTGGCTGGCACCTGTAGTCCCAGCTATTTGGGAGGCTGAGACAAGAGAATCGCTTGAGCCCAAGAGTTTGAGGTTGCTGTGAGCTATTACGCCACGACACTCCACAACATAGTAAAACTCTGTCTCAAAATAATAAGGATGAAGCTGGCAGGGGAATGATGACCAGTGTTCACAAAACCCTCAACCCAGTATCTTTCCCCCTCAGCCCAGGCTGGGTCACTGCAGACAGTACTAGGCCCACTCAGAGAACCCCTTGCTCCATACAGAGGCAAACAGCAGGACTGTTGAGGTCATCTCCTTGGGTGGGTGGGGGCTCTGACATGTCTGTCCCCCCACACCAGATCCTGGGCCCTGGGGGCCATCGCATTGCTCTTCCTGCTGGGTCTCACTTGGGCTTTCGGGCTGCTATTCATCAATAAGGAATCTGTGGTCATGGCCTATCTCTTCACCACCTTCAACGCCTTCCAGGGGGTCTTCATCTTCGTCTTTCACTGCGCCTTACAAAAGAAGGTAAGGTTAGGGCATGGGCCTAGACCTTGCCTCTCTTGGAGACATTCTCTAAGCACTTAGCAGAGGGACGTGAGGGTGAAGAGGACCCAAACGCTCCCTCAAGCCCTCAGCATGTGCTACAGGCGCTAACCTCTTATGGGCAGACTTGTGGCTGCTGGGAAGGGAGTCTGGCTCAAAGTCTGGGAAGATTTAGCCATGGGTAAAAGGGTTCTGGCAAAAAAAAGCAAGAGATTGTAGCCTAGAGGATAGAGAGTGAGATGGGGGACAGGGTGCCCTTGCCAAGACAAGGGCCATGTATCAGGGAGGCCTTGCAGAAGGGAGAGGACTTTGGGCACCACCCTAAGTGAACATTTCCTATGTTGAATTGTGAATTTTGTAGTGATGAAAAGATTCATTTTTAAATAAACATGTTAAAATCTGAATCTTACCAAAATCTATACACAAAAGAGGCATCAGAAGCAGGGAAAGGTGGAGAGGAGGGAGGAGACAAAGCTGTGGCATTTGCAGACTTAGTCTTAGAGGCAGTGAGGACTGTGGTCAGGTGCTTGCTGACCTAGGAGGAATGTGGGTAAGGTTTAAGGCAGGGTGATGGCAGAGGTGGCTATCAGAAGGATTCTGGTTGTAGAAAAGGTAGACCATGTCCCTACTCTGTCCTAAATTGTCCTGGCCCCCCCTTGGACACACAGTCAAAGGCAATATCCTTATACAGCCCTCACCTCAAACACAGTGTCAGCAACATCCTTACAGGGACACCCAGGCTGACCTGGGCCCTCAGCACCCCTTCTCTCACTTCTGTTTTTCTCAGATACCTAGATGTGGCTCCTCCTTAGGGTGTGGTCTTGCTCTTCTCCAGATAGCCACAGGGGATAGCCAAAAGAGCCAGCCTCAGTGTCCTCTGCCTTATTTCTTTGGGGGTCTTGGTCAAAATGTGTCTTTGTCCTGTAGTCCCTAACCAGTCCATGGTCTGTTAGCTTCCTCTATCTTTACAGCCACTCCCCATTGCTCACAATATCACCTGGGCTTTGCCTCCTGTCAGACTAGCAGCAGCATTAGATTCTCATAGGAATGCTAACCATACTGTAAACTATACAAGGGAGGGATCCAAGTTGCAGCTTCTTATGAGAAACTAACGCCCCTCTTCCCTTGTCCATGGAAAAATTGTCTTCTGTGAAATCAGTCCCTGGTGCCAGAAAGGTTGGGGACTGCCATCTTTCCCTGATCTTTTTTTTTTTTTTTTCAAGACAGAGTCTCACTATGTTGCCCTCGGTAGACTGCCACAGCGTCACACCAAGGCTTGGTGTGCGCGGCTGGCACCCTAACAACTGAGCTACGAGCACCGAGCCATCCCTCATCTTTCAAAGTCACACCTTCTCTTGCGCTCCCATTAGCACTGACTAACGAACCCTCTTCCTAACCATTGTTTTCTTCCAGCACCTAACCCTATCAGACTACCCATGTAACACATTTGTATTGTATGTGTTCTGTCTCTCTCTACTATATGCTTGTCCCCGAAGCCCAAGCATAGCGGATGCTTACTGAAGTTCTTTTGGCTTTGTGAATGAGAAACTGTCAGTGGAGGTAGGAAAGAAGATAGGCAACGTGAGAAAAGAGCCAGCCTTAGCAGTCACGTACTGGGGGGCAGGTGACAACCAGGTTTTGGTGGCCTACCAGTCACTGAAGTGGAGAATTTTGGACTCTGGATTCTGGGCTCTCTCTTCTGACCTCTCTTCTGACCAGCCCTGTGGATGGCTGAATCACTGGGAGGCCAGCATCCCAGCGAGCTGCTTGTCCTCATTGCTACTCAGGTGCACAAGGAGTACAGCAAGTGCCTGCGTCACTCCTACTGCTGCATCCGCTCCCCACCCGGGGGTACTCACGGCTCCCTCAAGACTTCAGCCATGCGTAGCAACACCCGATACTACACAGGGACCCAGGTACAGGGCTGGGCAGGGCTTCCTGGGACTGAAAGCCTGAGCAGCAGAGGAGTGCTCAGCCGGGTCTCTGTTGGGGCTGATGAGGCGAGTGGTCTCAGAAAGGTCCCAGAGCAAGCGGGGGAATGGCCCAAGGACCCCCTTACATCTGGGCTGTATCCCCAGAGCCGAATCAGGAGGATGTGGAATGACACCGTGAGGAAACAGACAGAGTCCTCCTTCATGGCAGGCGACATCAACAGCACCCCCACCTTGAACCGAGGTGAGACTGTGTCTCTGCCACTGGCTGTAGTCACTCAGGTCTCCTGGGCCCATGTCTCCAGGCCACCTGGTAACCACTGATCCCTTAAGCAGGTACCATGGGGAACCACCTGCTGACCAACCCTGTGCTGCAGCCCCGAGGAGGAACTAGCCCATACAACACCCTCATTGCTGAGTCAGTGGGCTTCAACCCCTCCTCACCCCCTGTTTTCAATTCTCCAGGTGAGAGCCCCCTGGGAAGATGTCCCAAGTCAGGAAGTATGGGTTTGCATCCACCAGCTTTCCACTTCTTGTGTCCTTATACCCCCAGAACTGGAGCCTGGACTTGGAATTCTAAGCTAACTCTCACTTTCTCTCTTTTCTCTCCTGGCTCGGCACCTGCAGGAAGCTACCGGGAACCCAGTAAGTGTGACTCTTACCTGGTAACATTGCTAAGGTTGGAAGAGGAACAAGATAGTAGCCTTCTCAGATGGTGTCATTAAGGGACAAGGAGAACTGGGAATGTCCCGTCGCCATCGCGCCCCCCCCTCCCCCAGTCTCTGGCTTGGCTAGGTGCTGTTGGTTGAGTTTGGGCCTTCAGGTGGAAAATGAAGGTCGAGGGCGGTGCCTGTGGCTCAGCGAGTGGGGCACTGGCTACATATACCGAAGGTGGCTGGTTCCAGCCCAGCCCCAGCCAAACTGCAACAACAAAAAAAATAGTTGGGCATTGTGGCAGGCACCTGTGGTCCCAACTACTCGGGAGGCTGAGGCAGGAGGATCACATAGGCCCAGGAGCTGGAGGTTGCTGTGAGCTGTGATGACACGGCACTCTACCAAGGGTGACAAAATGAAACTGTCTCTTAAAAAAAAAAAAAAGAAAGAAAGAAAGAAAGAAAATGAAGGTCCTGAGGATCTGAGCAGAAGAAATGGATCTGGTTGCCCAGGCTTCCTTTCACTGCTGAGATTTTAAATGCCCATCTGGTAGGGGGTGGGGGCGGGTACCCTGGCGGAACTGGTGCTTCCATCAATCTGCCACTGGGCTGGTGTCTCCACTGCCAGAGAGGAAGAAAAGGAATGTGAGATTCAGTGCCCATAGCTCAGTGGTTAGGGCGCCAGCCACATACACCAGGGCTGGCAGGTTCAAACCCAGCCAGGGACTGCTAAAAACAATGACAGTTCAACCCAAAAATATGGCGGGTACCTGTAATCCCAACTACATGGGAAGTTGAGGCAAGAGAATCACTTAAGCTCAAGAGTTTAAGGTTGCTGTGAGCTGTGACATCACTGCACTCTACCAAGAGCGACATAGTGAGACTGTCTCAAAAAAGAAAAAAAAAATGTGAGGCCAGAGTCCCCAGAAGGCAGGGAAAACCAGATTGAGTGGAGCTCCCCTTCTCCACGTGGACCGCACCCTACCCACTACCCCTCAGTGTAGCTAGGCCTTCTCATCATCCTGACTAGCCTTTTCTGTCCTTTAGAGCACCCCTTGGGAGGCCGAGAAGCCTGCGGCATGGACACCCTGCCTCTGAACGGCAACTTTAACAACAGCTATTCCTTGAGAAGTGGGGATTTCCCTCCAGGGGATGGGGCCCCTGAGCCACCCCGAGGTCGGAACCTGGCAGACGCAGCTGCCTTTGAGAAGATGATCATCTCAGAGCTGGTACACAACAACCTGCGGGGGAGCAGCAGCGGGGCCAAGGGCCCTCCGCCACCTGAGCCACCAGTGCCACCCGTGCCAGGGGGCGGTGGTGAGGAAGAGGCAGGCGGTCCCGGGGGTGCTGACCGGGCGGAGATTGAACTTCTCTATAAAGCCCTGGAGGAGCCTCTGCTGCTGCCCCGGGCCCAGTCGGTGCTGTACCAGAGTGATCTGGACGAGTCAGAGAGCTGCACAGCAGAGGATGGTGCCACCAGCCGGCCCCTCTCCTCCCCTCCAGGCCGGGACTCCCTCTATGCCAGCGGGGCCAACCTGCGGGACTCGCCCTCCTACCCGGACAGCAGCCCTGAGGGGCCCAGTGAGGCTCTGCCCCCACCCCCACCTGCACCTCCTGGGCCCCCTGAAATCTACTACACCTCGCGACCACCAGCCCTGGTGGCGCGGAACCCGCTACAGGGCTACTACCAGGTGCGGCGGCCTAGCCATGAGGGCTACCTGGCAGCCCCAGGCCTTGAGGGGCCAGGGCCCGATGGCGACGGGCAGATGCAGCTGGTCACCAGCCTCTGAGGGGACCTCATAGACCAGGGCTGGTGGCCCAAGCCAGGGAGGGAATCCTGGGCAGGGTTCTGGTGGGAGAGGAAGACTGATGGAGGTAGTGGCTGGTGGGCCACTCTCTCCAGGTACCCCTTAGCCATGGGCCCTACTGTCCCTACATGGGGTTCTGACCTGGGGGCCCAAGGTGCCCAGGTTCACAGACAGGGTTTCCCACCAGCCACATACACCAGCTCTATTTGGGGGAAGTTCAGTGAGGAGGAGCCAAGAGGTCCCCAGTGGAGTAAGAAGAGAGAACCTGGAAGGGTGCAGCCCACTTGATTCCCCACTTCATGCTTCCTACCCCCTATAGGGAAGTAAGAGGTTTAGTTTCCCTGGGGGGGGGGGAGGGGCAGCTTTTGAAGTTGCCAAAGCCCCTCCAGACACTGGATCAAACCTGTCAGCTGCTCTTCTCCACAGCCAGAAAAGCTGCCAGCTGCACTGCAAGAGAGCAGTGAGATAAGATGAGATGGGACAGACAGATAGGTTTCTTCTGCACTAAATGGGCAGTTGTGGCTGGTGGTTTAAAGGCCGAACTTTTTCTGAAGCTCCTTCCCCCTTGCTCTTGGTCCCTGCCTCCCAAACAAGCCTGCCCCTCAGCCCTCCAAGAGTGCACCCAATGACCCCCTCCCTTGGGGCGACTCCTGATGAAGCACAACTCCCCGCAGGGCCCCGAGCCCACAGGGGTGGCCATATTTGGGCAGTTCCCAGTCCTGTGGGCTTGGCTATCTGGGGAGCAGATTTTGGGTCTGGATCTCCCTGGGGAGTGGGTCCTGGGCTTGGATCTTTCCCTAGGGGACCCTCTTGCCCCTTTCTCTCTCCTCTTCCTCCCCCATTGCTGTAAATAATTCAACAAAATGGAAAAGAAAAAAAAAAGACAAAAAAAAAAAAAGAAAAGAAAATCTCATCACTTGAAGCCACTGGGAGCCTGCAGCCCAGGCTTTCCTCGGAGCAGAGCGGCGCTGCCACCCTGGCAGCCAGGACTTCTTGTACTTGCGCATCCCCGGCTCCAGCGGGGTGGGCAGGCCGCCAGAGCAGCTTTTTACACTCCAGAGACAGAAAACAAAATCTAGATGCAACAGCGAAACAAAGAACCCGTTTCCTTCCTGGCACCATTTGTCCCCTTCTTTTCTCCCCTGGCATCATTGGCCCTCCTTGGGCGTGTACCTCACTGCTTGCCCCAGGACCAGAGGCCTGTCTCCTCTCCTCCCACCAGCCCAGGGGAGACACCCTCACACCCAAAGATGCTTTTGCCAAGATGGCTGCACTGTCCCTTTGAGTTCCTGTTTCTTGTATATTGTTTCTGGGACTCCAAGGGAAGAAGGGGTTGATTTACCATCTAGAGAGGTTGATGGAGGAAGGACAACAGGGAGCTGGGACAGTGAATGGCAGCAGGGCTTGATGGTGAAATGGCTGAAATTGGGAGTGGTAAGGTTGTTTTCTCTCTGGGGGAGAAGGGGCAAAGAATCACCTTCCCAACCTTCCACCCTCCTACAGGGGAGGCAAAGCCAGGTGTCAGGACACCCTGGGGGCTCCATCCTAACCCCCAGGCTCAGGATGTCTCCTGAGTACCTCTCCCAACCTCCTCTCCAGCCAGTCATCTGGCCTTCCCAAAAGTCTGACCTCCACTCGAGGGTAGCATAATAGCTCTATTGCCACATTAGTCCAGCCCCTTCATTGCCATGTCCCCAGGGGTCCACTTCTGCTCTGACCCCTCCCTGTCTCTTTTGTCCCTCCCTCTTTTCTCACAAGTGCCATGAGTTTTCAAACATCTTTGGGTCTCAGCCTGCTGCTGCCAAGAACTTTGTTGGGTTTGGGGAGGGGCGCTCTAAGAAGGAGCTGGGGAAAGGGGACAGATAGGTGGCTGGAGGGACCCTTTTTGCTGCTAGAAAGCCCCTCCTGTCCTCTGGAGAGCTGGGGCTGGCTTATCCCCATCAATTAGGGGAGAAGGGGTCAGACCAAAGAAGATGGTTTGTCCCATGTAAGGGAAGAGGTGTGGAGAAAAGGCAGGGTTGGGTTCCACCTCTAGCTTTTTCTGATAGGAAGGTGTAACCCACTTTACTAGAAGATCGTGGATGAATTCTAGATGGGAGAAGTCAGGCCAGGGATAGTCTCACCAGACAGCTCTGAGGAGGGCAGGAGGAGGCAGCCCTATGGTGTGGCAGGGCAGGTAGAGATCTGTGAAGAACAGGAGTCCAGGTTAGGTGGAGGAGCTGGCCCAAGCCTAGCTATAGCCTGAGGCTGCCACTGACACCAGGAGGGCTGAGAGAGTTCCCAGGGGACTGAAAATGGGCAGGAAGCCCCGCTTCCTTTGCCTACCTAGCCCTCCTATCTCCAGATGCAATCATAGGGGGAGAGGGTGTAGCCAGTCCCTTGGTTCCCATCCCAGCTGGAATTGCCAAGGTGGATTCCATGGCCTCAGAGCTGGGTGCAGGGCCCCCTGGTAGGGCCGGACACCACTGCTGTCCAGTGCAAAGCACCCCGAGAGCCCAGGTGTCCCCCCACCCAACCAGACCTGGTGCCTTGATGCCCCACCCCAGCTGGGACAATACAGAGAAGGGTCTTGGGTTTCCTCTCCTACTCCCTTCCTTGGGCTCCTGAATCTTGTTCTTTTCCTCCAAATTTTATTTCTTCTGGATTTCCCTTGCCTTCCCTTTCTCTTGTGTCTCTGCCTCCCTTTCCCCATGTCTTTTTGGCCATCTGTGTTCTCTCTCTTCTCTCATCCTTAATTTCTCTGTCCATTTGGCCCCCTCCCCACCATGCCCTGAGTTCCTCCCTTGGTCTCCTTTTCGATATGCCAAACCAATTTTGGGTCGAGTGCATTTAATGAGAACAAAACAAAAGGCTCATAACAAGAACGTTTCAGAAAAAAACAAAAAGTTTTAAAAAAAATGTTGAGTCAAAAAGTCAAACAATAAAGAAATTAAGATTTCTTGGAATGACGAGTCATGTCTCATTGGTGGCAGTCAAAAAATGGGTGAGTGGATTTGCACAGAGGTATCCTGGGGCTCTGACGCACTGCAGTGATGAAAAGCCACTGCAGAGGCCAGTTGAACCACAGGATCATTCACATGTATTGAATGGAGACCTTGGTAAGTTTCTGGGTCAGGCTAAGCATTTCTCAAGCAGTTTCTCTTTGAATCCTCATAAAATGCACCAGGGAAGAGGTTTTGATTAAGGTTGTATTTTACAGGGTGGCGCCTGTGGCTCAAGAAGTAGGCTGCAGGCCCCATATGCTGGAGGTGGTGAGTTCCAACCCAGCCCCAGCCAAGAACTACCAAAAAAAAGTTCTATTTTACAGATGGGGAAACTGAGGCTTACAGTGCTTGGATGCACACCCAGATCTCTCTAGCCAGGCCAACAGGCTATGTTGTGTCTTAGAGAAGCCCTTCTTGGCCTCCATGTCTGTCCCCAGTGTTTATGAGAACAGAGCTCCTAGACTCCCACAACATAGCTGGAATGAGGGCTTTCCAGCTCAACATGGTGGAATTACATCATGTTTTCACATTCTCCAAATATAACTAAGAGAGCGAGAGGGGGACGGCACCTGTGGCTCAATGGGTAGGGCGCTGGCCCCAAATAATGAGGGTGGTGGGTTCGAATCCAGCCCTGGCCAAACTGCAACAAAGAAATAGCTAGGCATTGTGGTGGGCGCCTGTAGTCCCAGCTACTCAGGAGGCCGAAGCAAGAGAATCACCTAAGCCCAGGAGTTGGAGGTTGATGTGAGTTGTGACGCCATAGGTCACTATCGAGGGTGATAAAGTGAGATTGTCTCTAAAAAAAAAAAAAAGAGAGGGTGGCAACTGTGGCTCAAAGGAGTAGGGCACTGGCCCCATAAGCTGGAGGTGGCGGGTTCAAACCCAGTCCCAGCCAAAAACTGCAAAAAAAAAAAAAGATTAATTTAATTTTTAAAGAGAGGACACAGTGCAAGAATCTTTCTGAGTGTCAGTTAGGCACAGTGGCTCATGCCCATATTAATACTCTGGGAGGCCAAGAGTGGATCACTTGAGCTCATGAGTTTGAGACAAGCCTAAGCAAGAGTAAGGATCCCCCTTCCCCCGCAACTGTCTCTACTAAAAATAGGAAAACTGAGGCAAGGGGATCACTTGAGCCAAAGAATTTGAGGTTACTGTGAGCTATGATGATATAGCACTCTACCAAGGAAGGGTGACAAAGTGAGACTCTATCTCCAAAAAAAAAAGAATCTTTGAGTGTCCCTCTGCCTTAAACACCTATGTGCAAGACACAATACTCCCCCCAAGTCTCCTCCCATCCCCCAGGCACTCCCTCCAGAGCTCCACCACTGGTCACTCATCTCCTGATCTCCTACTGTTGCCAGCCTATGGGCTCAATCCTTGGACCTTTTATCTGCCTGCTCTCACTCCCTGGACATACCACCCTAACTCACGGCTTTAAACACTGCCTACACACTGATGAATCCCTAGACCTAGATCCCTCAGACCTAGATCTCAAGCCTGAACTCCTACCTTGAGCTGCAAATTTATATATTTTCATATGCTACTCCACATCCCTCCCTGGGTGTCTCAAACTTTTTTTTTTTTTTTTGAGAGTCTCATTTTGTTGCCCCTGGCTTAAGTGCCAAGGTGTCACAACTCACAGCAACCTCAAACTCCTGGGCTCAAGCAATCCTCTTGCCTCATCCTCCCAAGTGGCTGAGACTACAGGCACCTGCCACCATACCCAGCTACTTTTTTCTATTTTAGTAGACACGGGGTCTCACTTTTGCTCAGGCTGATCTCAAGCTCCTGAGCTCAATCAATCTACCCACCTCAGCCTCACAGAGTGCTGAGATTATAGGCGTCATGGCTCGCACATATAATCTCAAACTTAACCTGTCCTAAACCCAGTTCAACCCCCTAAACCCAGTTCAACCCCTGCAGCTCCTCCCAAAGACTTCCTCACCTCAGTTAATGTTGAATCTATCCAACCTTCCACACAAGCTAAAAAATCTCACAGCTTCCATTGAACACATCTCCTTGTTTCATACCCAACATCTAGTCTGGCAATAAATGCAATGATGCTTTAACTTCTAAATATACAGAATTAATTAGTTCTCACCACTTTAGCTCAAGCCACTACTCTTTCTTACCAGGGCCACTGCAACAGTAGCCTTCCTTGTCCCTCTTCAAGCTTTTTTTAAACACAGAAACCAGAGTGAGGTAGGTAAACATATTTTGTCTCACCTCTGTTCAAAACTCCCCAATGGGCTGAACATAGTGGCTCACACGTGTAATCCTAGCATCCTGGGAGGCCAACGTGGTGGATCACTTGAGCTCAGTTCAAGATCAGCCAGATCAAGAGTGAGACCCTGTCTCTACAAAAATAGAAAACTTAGTGGGGCATAGTGGTGCACACACCTATAGTTCCAGCTACTCGGGAAGCTGAGTCAAGAGGACTCAGGAACTTGAGCCCAGGAGTGTGAAGTTGCTGTAAGCTATGATGACACTAATATACTCTACCCAGGCAACAAAGGCCCTGTCTCATAAAAAAAAAAAGTAAAAACTCCCCAGTGGGCTCGGCACCTGTGGCTCAAGTGGCTAAGGCGCCAGCCACATACACCTAAGGTGGTAGGTTCGAATCCAGCCTGGCCGCCAAACAATGACATTTGCAACCAAAAAATAGCCGGGCATTGTGGCAGGCACATATGGTCCCAGCTACTTGGGCGGCTGAGGCAGGAGACTCGCTTAAGCCCAGGAGTTGGAGGTTACTGTGAGCTGTGATGCCACAGCACTCTACCCAGGGGGACAGCTTGAGGCTCTCAAAAAAAAAAAAAAAAAAAGACAACTCTCCAGTGGTTTCCTCTCTCACCCAGAGCAAAGGCTAAATTCAGCACATGACCTACAAAGTCCTACAACATCCAACCTTATCCCATGATTCCCCCCTACACACACACTTTACAGTACTCCAGCCACACTAGGCTCCTCACTCATCAAACAGGCAGACATCTTCCCACCTGTTTCCAAGGATAGACTAGGCTCTGGCATTGGTGCACAGCACAGCTTTCCAAGGTGAGCACTTCAAAGGTGACTCTAGTGATATTTAGCAGTAAGGTATGTAGCACTTTTTCTAGGGTATGTTCACAAACTTAATTGTCAAACCTGGCATTTCACTTTGTTACTATACCTAAACTCAGAGAAATTATAGTACATTAAAGTCAGTTGCAATGTAGAATATGAAACTACCAATAAACTTTTCAAACTGTTAACATTAAAACCCCATTAACCGGATTTACTAAGGAACTATCCTCTTGTTGGGCTGTAGGAGTTTTGAAATAAACCGGGAACCTAACAGTGCCAGATATTGTGCTGAATGTAACAGGCTGCATCCTGCTGAAGACTTTTGGAAAGAGTTAAGCATGTTGGGCCTCAAGATCACCTACTTTGCATTGATGAAAGGAAAGGTTACATTAAAGAATCCAGAGTCCCTTATCATATCCCATTTGCTTCTGGGATCCCAGGCACCAGTGGGTGACAAAATTCCACCCCATATTCTCCTCCTGCTGACCTTCAGGATTTCTTGAGCCACATCTTTCAAGTACCCCAAGGTCAGATGTCCAGTGGGAACTTCTTTGCAGCATCTCCCCTGGCCCTGAGGCTACTGCAGCCTCTGAGCCTAACAGCACAGTACCCAAGGGAAAAGCCAAACCAAAGCAGCGAAACAAAGTGAGGAGGCCCTTCCAACGTTGACAACCTTCTCTTCTTTCCTTTAAATCAATGTCAGGGAGTCAAAAGGGCTGTGTACAGCACAGGATGGAGTTTGATTTATTTTCAAGTATTTTATTTATTTTTTATTTTGTAGAGACAAGAGTCTCACTTTATCGCTCTTGGTAGAGTGCTGTGGAGTCACACAGCTCACAGCAACCTCCATCTCCTGGGCTTAGGCGATTCTCTTGCCTCAGCCTCCCAAGTAGCTGGGACTACAGGTGCCCACCACAACGCCCAGCTATTTTTTTGTTGCAGTTTGGCTGGGGCCAGGTTTGAACCCACCACCCTAGGTATATGGAGCCAGTGCCCTAACCACTGAGCACAGGTGCCACCCATTTCAAGTATTTTAAAAAGTGAAAATTTTAAGTTTAAATCTTTACTCTATACTTGTAGGAAGCACCTGAGCCACTGTCCTCTCTCCCCCCTCCCTCAATACCCAGTAACTGAATCTTGCCTTCTGACAATACCAAAGAAATATAAAGTGGCTAGAGGAGAGAACCTAGGGCCTATGCAATACGTCCCTTTGAGATGTGGGAACTGGGTATTACCCAGGGTCTATATACCTTTGTCTCATTGGTTGCTTTTAGAACAGATGACACTTCTTCACTTTTAAACTATGAGTCTATTTTATTTTTTGACTCATTTCAAGAGGGAGCCCCCTCTTCTACCCTCACATGTTAAAAGACAGAACCAAAAAAGCATGTAGATCTAATTATAGGAGATGCAGTGTTTAGATAGTGGAAACTGAATTTTCTGACTTTCACCATGTGGTAAATCACCCAATTTCAGGCTTATTGCTGCAAAGATAGCCAAAATTAACTTTTTTTTTTTTTGAGACAGTTTCATTATGTCACCCTCAGTAGAGTGCCGTGGTATTACAGCTCACACCAACCTCAAACTCTTCGGCTTAAGCAATTCTCTTGCCTCAGCCTCCCAAGTAGCTGGGACCATAGGCACCTGCCACAACGCCCAGCTATTTTTTTGTTGTAGTTATCATTGTTTGGCAGGCCTGGGCCAAGTTCAAACCGGCCAGCCACGGTGTATGTGGCCGGTGCCCTAGCTGCTGAGGTGCAGGCGCCAAGTCCAAAATCAATGTTTTTTAAAAAGGAGACTCATGCTTGCCACCCTTGGGTGAGGGAGGATAAGGGAGTTTCCAAACCCCTTTATGATCCAAATGTTTGTATTTTTTAAGTTTATTCTTTTATTCTTTTTTGTGAGACAGAGTCTCACCCTGAGTAGAGGTCATAACTCACAGCAACTTCAAACTCCTGGGCTCAAACCTCCTCCTGCCTCAGCCTCCCAAGAAGCTGGGACTACAGGAGCCCACCAAAATGCCCAGCTATTCTTCTTCTTCTTTTTTTTTTTTTTTTAGAAACTAGGTCTCCCTCTTGTGCAGGCTGGTCTCGAACCTATGAGCTTAGGAGCTCGAAAACAGCCTGAGCAAGAACAAGATCCCCATTTCTAAAAACAGCCAGGCATTGTGGACTAATTGGGAGGCTGAGACCATAGAATCACTTGAGCCCAGGGGTTTGAGGTTGCTGTGAGCTATAATGCCATGGCACTCTACCCAGGGTGACCAACAGACTGTCTCAGAAATAAATAAATAATTAAAAATCTTCTAAAGACTATGTGCCAGGCCCTGTGCTAAGCTCTGGAAATATATTAAGAGGTGAATGTGAACCAGGTAAGATCTCTGCTCTCAAGCAGCTTTCAATCTACTAAGGGATAACAAAGTGATAAGCACAGTTTAAAATCAACCTAAGTACAGATTCTGATATGTCACAATAAGATAATAAAACAGGCTGATGTCATTAAGGAAGGGCTATTTTAAATAGGGTGGTGTGGGAAGACTTCTTTCAAAGGGACATTTGAGCTGAGTGATACAATGAGATAAGCTTGTAGTTACCTGGGGGAAGCACATTCCAGGTATAGCGAACAGTAAGTCCAAAGCCCTATTGCAGGAATAAGCTTGGCATGTTGAAAGACAGGAAACAAAGCCAGCAGGGCCTGAGAGTGGTGATAAGAGGGAGACTGGTAGATGAGGCCTGAGCGGTCACTGTACAGGGAGGGCCTCCTACGCCACAGTAAAGATCTTAGGTTT
>NW_003852522.1:539418-541343 GCF_000181295.1 Otolemur garnettii
TTTTTTTTGAAGTTTTTGGCCGGGGCTGGGTTTGAACCCACCACCTCTGGCATATGGGGCTGGTGCCCTACTCCTTTGAGCCACAGGTGCCACCCGCCTCAAACTTTTGTTTTTTGGGTTGTAGTTTTTGGCCGGGGCTGGGTTTGAACCCGCCACCTCCAGCATATGGGGCCGGCACCCTACTCCTTGAGCCACAGGCACTGCCCAACAGCCCCAAACTTAAAAAAAAGCTTTAATGTGAAATATAGATACAAAAAAATGCCTAACACTATGAGTAAGCCCTTAAAAACCTAAAACCCTCTGTGACAGAGGTGGTAAGAGATACTCATGACTTAGATTGTTATGGTTCAGGCTTACACCCCATAGGCATGAACAATGTCCAGGAGACCCTTGGAAAGGCTTCTCTGAAGAGGACATTTGAACAGAAGAGACATAAATGACAAGAAGGCACCAGGCATGATAAGATCTGGGAGAAGAGGCTCTGGGTAGAAGCATGGCAGTAAGCACAGCTTATCAGATTTTTAACAAAAAGAGGGCCATTTTGGCTGAAGTTGGAGCTGGAAGAGGAAACAAAACATATAAAGTCTCAAAAAACAATTTTCCCACCCTGATCAAATTTGTTTCAGACTTTTGCTATCCAGTAATACAGTAACTACTTGCCAGAGGGCTCAGAGAACTCCACTGTGGCTATCTAGACTATGAAATAGAATTTACCAGTTTACTTCTAATTAAATTTTAAAAACTGATATAATTGAACTCATGCAAGACTCTGTAGTATGTTGGGAATAGCAGGTACTGAATCTTGTCTCAGCCTCCCAAGTAGCTAAGGGACTACAATGCCCTGCTATTTTTGTTGTTGTTGTTGTCATTGTTTAGCAGGCCTGGGCTGGGTTTGAACCCGCCAGCCCCCGAGATGTGGCTGGCACCCTAATCACTGAATTATAGGTGCCAAGCCTGAATTCACACTATATTATGAATCTAAAAAGCCAATTGACTATTTCTAAGGCACATATAGATTAACACGCCCAATTATAGATGCATTGTAAGTATACAAGAGATACTACAAGGCTGGGCACGGTGACTCATGCCTGTAATTCTAGCACTCTGGGAGACCAAGGCAGATGGATCACCTAAGATCAGGAGTTCAAGACCAGCCTGAGCAAGAGTGAGACCCTGTCTCTACTACAAATAGAAAAGCTAGCCAGGTGTTTTGGTGCACACCTGTAGTCTCAGCTACTTGGGCAACTGAAGCAAGATGATCTCCTGATCCCAAGAGTTTGAGGTTGCTGTAAGCTATGAGGCACACTTTACTGAAGGCAACAAAGTGAAACTCTATCTCCGCGCACACACACACACACACACACACAAAAAAAAAAAGATAGTGCAAAAGTTTTGAGATACACAAAAATTAAGAAACATAGAATCATTTTGATTACTGTATTTTCTTAAAACAATCACCATGAAATTCTATGCACTTTTGCATTCTATGAAGAGGCCCGGGCCAGGTTCAAACCTACCATCCATGGTGCACGTGGGTGGCACCCAGCCAACTTTTGCATTCTGTAAGCCATTTTTTTTTTTTTGAGACAAAGTCTCACTTTGTTGCCCTTAGTAGAGTGCTATGGTATCACAGCTCACAGCAACCTTAAATTCTTGGGCTTAAGTGATTCTCTTACCTCACCCTCCCAAGTAGCCGGGACTACAGGCGCACACCACAACACCCGGCTATTTTTTGGTTATAGTTGTCATTGTTGTTTGGTAGGCCTGGACTTGATTCGAATGTGCCAGCTCCAGTGTATGTGGCTGGCACCCTAACTGCTGAGCTACAGGCGCCAAGTATCTGTAAACCATTTTTTTTTTTTTTTTTTGAGACAGAGCCTCAAGCTGTCACCCTGGGTAGAGTGTCATGGCATCACAGCTCACAG
>NW_003852522.1:542593-543898 GCF_000181295.1 Otolemur garnettii
GGAGACTCGCTTGAGCCCAGGAGTTGGCGGTTGCTGTGAGCTGTGATGCCACAGCACTCTACCTAGGGGGACAGCTTGAGGCTCTGTCTCAAAAAAACAAAATGGATGTGCTTTTGCTCATTTGCCAAAGTGTCTGGCGCCCATTAGGATGAAACTTTCCCGACTTGTAAAGATCGGGCAAGGTGGCTCACACCTATAATCCTAGCACTTGGGAGGCCGAGGTGGGTGGACTGCCCAAGTTCATGAGTTCAAGACCAGCCTGAGCCAAAGCAAGACCCAGTCTCTAAAAAATAGGCATTGTGGCAGATGCCTGTAGTCCCAGCTACTTGGGAGGTTGAGGCAAGACAATCGCTTAAGCCCAGGAGTTTGAGATTGCTGTGAGCTGTGATGCCATGATACCCTACCAAGGGCAACAAAGTGAGACCTGTCTCAAAAAAAAGAAACTTTCCTGACTTAAAGCTAACTGTGCAGGATTTTGGATGCTGCTGAAAATCCAATCTGTAGTGCTGCTTTAACATCCTCAAATGTCACTCAAGTGTTTCAGCGAACCTTTTTTTTTTAACCCCTCAGTCACAGTGGTCACCAGACGCCGACTCCTCTTGTTCTTCAGTGAAGTTCAGCCTCTTCTAAATTCTTGAAACCACAGAAAAATTGTCACGTGGGAAGGAGTAAGTTCCCAAAAAAACTTGTTGCAAATGCTCAAGGCCTTGAGACTCACTCCCCACTTTTAAAATCATCTCATGAAAGGTTCTCTTCCCAGTTCCACAGCTGACAAAAATTGAGTGCTACAAGGACAGAAACAAATGAAGCCTTCCCAGCAATACCAATAAGCCGAGTGAGCTGGAACTTGCACAGATGAATCAGAAAGGATGCCGTTATGGACTACATTTCTGGGAAGTGAAATATGGACCATAACACAATCTGCTCAGACCTTTCGAAGGAACCTTCATAAAACAAACACAGGATCTGGAAGCCTTCCTGCTAAGTAAAAGAATGCAAGATACCACATTTAGTATCATTTTGTATTTTTATATACTGATCACATGAAGTAATATTTTGGTTATAGTGGATTAAATGTAACACTTTTTTTTTCTAATGACAGGGTCTCACTCTATCCCCCAGGCTGGACTGCAGTGGCACAAATAATACCTCACTGCAACCTCAAAACTCCTGGGCTCAGGGAGGCGCCTGTGGCTCAGTGAGTAAGGCGCCGGCCCCATATACCGAGGGTGGCGGGTTCAAACCTCAGCCCCGGCCAAACTGCAACAAAAAATAGCCGGGCGTTGTGGCGGGCGCCTGTAGTCC
>NW_003852522.1:546051-549279 GCF_000181295.1 Otolemur garnettii
GGCTGAGGCAAGAGAATCACTTGAGCCCAAGAGTTTGAGGTTGCTATGAGTTGTACAGCACTCTACAGAGGGCGACAAAGTGAGACGAAAGAAAGGAAGGAAAGAGGAAAGGAAGGAAGGAAGGCAAGGAAGGAAGGAAAGGAAGGAAAGAAAGAAAGAAAAAAATTAGGTAATCAGCGCGCATTTTTTTCTATGGGATAGCGCTGATCCGTGGAAGCAGTGTCTTCCAGGTAGCGGGCCACGGTGGTCAAGGATGAGCAGACGTGGGGGTGGACATAAGATTCTGGATGTATTATGCAGTCATGAGCCGTGCCAGTGAATCTGCACCGCGCCCGCTGAATGGACGGGAAAATATTGCCCCAGGAGCTGAAGAGCATGGCAGCGCCCGGACTCGAACCTCACCTTGGTCTGTCCCCGAAATCGAACTCCCATTTTCAGTATCGTCCGTACTTGAAACTTCCCAGTGACCCTCGAGTGGACATGAGCAGCATTCGAACCAGGCCCGACTCCCGAGGTTCCGGCCCAAGCGCGCCTCTTTACTGCCGTTTTCCCTCCCCTCAAGAACGAGTCAAACCGTTCACAACGTTCACAACGGACCTCCTGGCCGCTGAGCCTCAAGAGACAGGAACGCGACTCACCTGCTGACCCACAACGAGGCCGCAAACCCCTGCGCTTTTCTCCACCTACTTGATTCACTTGCCTCCTGACATCCTCTTCTCTCGCGCGAATGTCCAGCCGCGCCTTCCTCTGCTCCCGCCCCCTAATGCCAATCTAGCCAATCATCTCTCAGATAATTAATTTTATCCCTGCCCCACTCCCACCTGCCAATCACTACGGGAGCAAGCACCGCCCTTCCCGCCCTCTTCAGCGAGCACGGCGCGCCACCGCTCGGCGGTTGGCGGCTCTGCCTACTGTGGGAAACGTCACCCGGAAGGGCGGGGCGAGAGGCGAGCCTTGTCAGTGCAGGAACCCTCAGGATTGGCCAAAAGGAGTCCCGCGCTCTGGCCCCGCCCACTACCCCGCCTTTCACATCCGAGTCGGAAACGCTGAGGATTGGTTCCCCGCGGACCCATTAAGAAGCCTGAAGATGGTCCCGCCTCCCTCGCACGCCTCAGAGAGGGAGCTCGGCGAATTGGTCCCGGGAGTCTGGGCGCGCGCCGGCCGGCGCTGTAGGATTGGCTGAGGTGTGCTCGCGCCGACGGAGAGAGCTTTGTGTGATTGGGCAGAGGGTGGGCGCTATTTGAAGGCGGCGCGCGGACGAGATGCGCACTTCAGTCCGCGGAGACAGGAGGTTGGAGCGGTTCGGGCTAACGCTGGACTGCTGACTACCCCATCCCACCGTCCTCAGCCCCCTTCCTTCACCACCGGACCCAGACGCGGACGCGGGCTCTGCTACGCCAGAGCTGCGGCCCGACGAGGCAATGGCCAAGGTGTCGGTGCTGAACGTTGCGGTACTGGAGAACCCGAGCCCGTTCCATAGCCCCTTCCGGTTCGAGATCAGCTTCGAGTGCAGTGAAGCCCTTGCGGACGGTGAGGCTGGGCCTGTGCGGAGATCCCCACCCCTGGGCCGACTTTGGCCTCCCCCTGGAGAACCGCTCTCACGGCCAATTTGATCTCATAAGGCCCCCTCGTCCTCACCCCTCCGCCCACCCGGATCTCCCCGTGAACCGCCCCCCACCCCCGCCAGCTCAGACCTCCTCGTGACCTCCTCCTCCACTGTGTACGCCCGTTGTAGACTACCCCAAGCATGGTAACTCCCCTTTCTGCCATGGAGAGTTCATCTGGTTTTTTTTGTGGAGCTCCTCCTAGACACCCGTTTTCTATGGAGAGACCTTCTCAGCCGCCATTCGCTGCGGAGGCACCCAGCCACCTTGTTTTACTTGTGGCTAGACCCGTATTTCAGCCACCCCCCCATTTTTTCCCTTGGAGACTGCCCACCCATCCTCTCCCTTGTAGTGAGACACTCCTACCTCCCTTTTTCCTACAGACCCCAGTTCCCTCTTTCCCCCAATGGAAACCCCAGCCCTCTTCCATTTTCCCTGTGGAGACCTATTCCCCCAAGTTCCATCTCTTTTTCCCCCATAAAGACCTCTCCCCTGTAGCTAGACTGCTATCACTCCCATCTTCTCATTTGTCTCCAACAGTCCCTTCCTCAACCTGCTAATATTTAAACAGCCCCACCTCCATTGACTGCTGCTTATTTTCTACCCCAGTGCACACACCCTAGAACCTGACTTCTCCCCTTTTCCTCCAACCCACCTTATGCTTGCACTTTCCCTGGGAAATCATGGCCTGGCTTCTAGCTCTAGTCTTCGAGAGTAACTTGGTCTTAGTTTCTGTTCCTCCGTCCTCCTTGTAGGCTTGGATGAACACACTCAGATCTGAGAGGTGGCATAGCCAGGCAGGCGTTAGCCAGTTTCCAGCTGACTTACTGCAGCAGTTCTTCCATCGCTTTTGATGCTCCAACCTAGTGTGGACAGGGCTGAGCTGTAATAAGATCCAGCTTTGAACAATCAGCTAGGCGGTCACAACCTTTTGTACATTTTTTTCCAAGGTGCTTCTACAGATGTATTTATCCATCTGTGTGATTTAAAAGTGAACATGGCTCTCATCTCACAGATGAGAAAATGGGAGCCACAAAGTGCAAAAGACCTTTCAAGCAAAGATCTGTGCAAACCTAAAATCTGAGGGCGCCCAGGGAGCCTTGGCACCACTAAAAGGCAAGCTCTGCTTTCAGGAGGAAGTATTCCATTAGACCATTTTTCTACTGAGTGGTTAAACAAGAAGAGGTGGCAGCTAAGGAGGTAGAGATCTGGGAGCCTGTGAGGCAGGGGTGTGCTAGTTAGTGCCAGTCAGTGGCAGGTGGGTGATTTGCCTGCAAAACTGGCCACTTGGATTAACATGGGGCTGATGCAGTGAGATGTGTATGGGTTTCTGGTGGGCGAATAGGTCATTGTCTCCCTGGTTTCTTTCACTCTTCCTCAAATTAAGGAGTCTACTTGTGGCTAGCTATAGGATACACAGAGTTAAATCCTTTCTGGAATTAGGCAGGGTGTAAATAAATAAAGTGCAGAATGATACTGTGGAATAAGATTTTTTTTTTTTTTAGATAGAGCCTCAAGCTATCCCCCTGGGTAGAGTGCCGTGGCATTTCAGCTCACAGCAACCTCCAACTCCTGGGCTCAAGCGAGTCTCCTGCCTCCGCCTCCCAAGTAGCTGGGACCACAG
>NW_003852522.1:550267-552695 GCF_000181295.1 Otolemur garnettii
GTGGCTGGCGCCTTAGCCACTTGAGCCACAGGCGCTGAGCCCGCCCAGCTGTTTTTATAGACAAGGTGTCTCGTTCTGTCTCAGGCTGGTCTCAAAGCTGAGAGCTCAGGCCACCCTTCAGCCTTCCAGAGTGCAAGGATTATAGGCATGAGCCACCGCGCCCGCATGAAATCCTGTCTTTAAAAAAAAGAAAATGGGCTAGATGCCATGGCACTCTACCCAGGGGGACAGCTTGAGGCTCCTGTCTCAAAAAAAAAAAAAAAACAGCTGGGCGGTGCAGCACCTGTGGCTCAGTGAGTAGGGCACCAGCCCCCCCATACTGAGGGTGGCAGGTTTGAACCCAGCCCCAGCCAAACTGCAATAAAAAATAGCTGGGTGTTGTGGCAGACACCTGTATTCCCAGCTACTTAGGAGGCTGAGGCAGAGAATTGCTTAAGCCAAAGAGTTTGATGTTGCTGTGAGCTGTGATACCATGGCACTCTGCTGAGGGAGACAGGGAGACTGTGTCTCAAAAAAAACAAAAGACAGTATCTCTCTCTGTTGCTCAGGCTGAAGTGCAGTGGTGCACTATGCTGCTGTCATAGTTCACAGCAGCCTCAAACTCCTTGGTTCAAGCAGTCCTTTCACAATAGCCTCCCAAGTAGCTGGGACTATAAGCACACACCATCATGCCTGGCGAATTATTTTTTATAGGCACAAGGATTTACTATGTTGCCCAGGGTGGCCTAGAACTCCTGGTCTCAAGTGTTCCTCTCCTGTCATCTCCCAAAGTGCGGGGATTATAGGCATGAGCCACTGCACCCAGCCTGCTCATTTTTTTATAAAAATGGAATAATAGCCACCTTGCAAAAGTAAGCTGTTGACCCTAGAGTTCTGAGTCCAGGTTCTTTATCCCAGCTCCAGTCCTTGGAAAGAAAACATTCCCTATTTTAGAGAAAGTGTGTAAATAGGAAGAACAGTAGAATTTGTTCCAAAATGAGGACACTCAAAACACAGCAAAGGGGCTGGGCTCGGTGCCTGTAATCCTAGCATTCTGGGAGGCAGAGGTGAGTGGATCACTTAAGTTTAGGAGTTCCAGACCAGCCTGAGCAAGAGTGAAGCCCCCATCTCTACTAAAAATAAAAAATTTCTGGGCATCATTTCTGGCACCTGTAGTCTTAGCTACTGGGGAGGTTGAGGCAAGAGAATCACTTGAGCCCAGGAGTTTAAGGTTGCTGTGAGCTATGACATCATAGCACTCTACTTCAGGGCAATGGAATGAGACTCTGTCTCAAAAAAAATCCCCAACAATAAAAAAAAGGAGAGCTCTCCTTCAAGGGCTCTCTGTGACTCTGACTGGCCAACTTGCTTTCTGCCTTTTCTTGGCATTTTTCTTATGAAGTAGAGAGAATCTGTGTCGTGCCTCCCTCTCGGCCCTGTCATCTAAAAATCTGACAACACTCCTAATGCCCTGTCAGGCCCTACTTTATTTATTTATTTACTTATTTATTTATTTGCAGTTTTTTGCCAGGGCTGGGTTTAAACCTACCACCTCCGGTATATGGGGCCCGTGCCCTACTTCTTTGAGCCACAGGTGCCACCCAGGCCCTATTTTGTAAGGGCTCCAAGCTCCTTTTGCTTTTTTTCCCTCAACATCTGGACATAAAGCTTCTAAGGGATAGGTCCACATTTAATACATTAGGTGTGTTCCCACACATACACTTAATTGAGATATTCAACATACACTGCTTGAATGAGTCATGTTCTGAACCAGAGCTAATACATAGTGGTTATGACAATAGGCTCTTCTGTGTGATTATGAACAAAGCCAAACTGATAAACAGAAAAAGGTCTACTAGATAAGTTTTGTTAAAAGGGCAAGAAACAAACTTTCCAGCTAATTCAATCACAAGTGACATTTACATGTCATTAATAATTGATTTTGGATTTTCTTTTCATATACAGAGGATGTGTGTTTTGTTTTGCTTTTTGAAGCAGTATCTCTTTTGCCTAGATTAGTGCACAGTGGTGTTACCACAGCTCACTGCATTCTCAAACTCCTGGGCTCAAGGGATCCTCCTGCCTCAGCCTCCTGAGTAGCTGGGACAACAGGGTGAACCATCACGCCAGGCTAATTTTTCTACTCTTTTTTTTTTTTTAAAGACAGAGTCTCACTTTATCGCCCTTGATAGAGTGCCGTGGTGTCACACTGCTCACAGCAACCTCCAACTCCTGGGCTTAGGCAATTCTTTTGCCTCAGCCTCCTGAGTAGCTGGGACTACAGGGGCCCGCCACAATACCTGGCTATTTTTATTGTTGTTGTTGTTGTTGTTGTTGCAGTTTGGCCAGGGCTGGGTTTGAACCCTCCACCCTCAGTAATGGGACCGGTGCCCTACCCACTGAGCCACAGGCACCGCCTTACTTTTTTTTTTTTTTTTTTGAGACAGTC
>NW_003852522.1:553886-558994 GCF_000181295.1 Otolemur garnettii
GTTGAGCTATAGGCGCCGAGCCACTTCAGCAAATTTTAAGACAATTCTAATTTATCAGCCCTTATTTTGATCATTTTCTATCTTCCATAGATGGTTTTATCAGCTCTTCTAACTCTTGAGTCAGTATCTCTCTCTGGCCCTTATTTAATTCTCTGGTTCTTTCTGGCCATTGCAGCTAGCCCATTTGCCTGGCAGCCCACACCATATGTTTTCTCTTTCCGTCAGCATCCACACACTGTTTAGGTTTTGCCAACAAGGATTAACCTCAGTTGGACAATATCAAGAAACTGTAGGTACACTGAGGCCTGGTCTATTTCAGTCTCCTTTTTGTCTACCCTTCTTCCTAGCACATTAATGAAATGCACCCATATGCAACTTCATTTGTTATAGGGGAAAATTATAGAGCTACATTGGAAAAGAACAGGGCAAGCTTGTTCTCTTTCTGTTCTTCAAAACAATTAAATTCTAGTTGGGCCACTACTTGTAACAAAAATAAATCAATACAGTTAACTTCCTCTCTGCAAATGAGAGGCTAGAGTTTGACTGGACTCCAGTGAGTCAAATGGTCACCCATGTCCCACAGACCCACTAGGGTTCCTAGGTGAAACCACAAAGAGACAGGAAGTAGGTATATTGAGGAAGGGTTCAGCTCAGGTGGCAAGCCTCTTTGGTTCCATGTTGTGCTTCCAAAGTTGGATGCTCTTGTGGGATACTGGACCAAGGAATAGGGCAGCTCTGAGAGAAGTTGTTTCCTTTGAAAATCATAGCTTGTGACACTTCCCCCAGCTGCTGGAGCTAAAAGGTTGTGTAATTTCTAAAGATCCTAAAATAAGTTGCAGGTCTCTTGCCAAGCCTCCCTGTACTAGCATGACCTTGCCTCTGATACACTTGGATCTCCTGCAAGAGGCTTTGGTCACTGGGAATTTCCTGTGGTTGATTGGCAGGATTTCCCTAAACACTTTTCCTTTAATCTCTCCAGAACATACTCAGGGGTTGGGGGCTCCCCCTACTGGATGGGATACAAGAGAGTTAGGGCTTGGAAGATCACCCTCTGATGCCACATTTGTTGAGTGAGTCCCTATTACCCGAATGTCCATAAGTAGGTATGGCTTGTGCTGGATCTGGAAGACCAGGAAACTGCTGGCTACCCCATCAGCCTTGCCTTACCCCTCCTTCTGGCTGGCTCACCTGCCAGACTGGAATCTGCTACCCTGTACAAGTTGTCGTCCAGGGATCTGCTTCCTCCAGTGGCACTAGTCCCTGTGTGTGAAAGAGGATGCTACTTTGTATTTTAGCACCTGGTGGGCAGAGCCCCGAAATGGCCCAACTCCCTGTCATTCCCTCCCCAGCACACTTGTGTCACGTGGCTCTTAATTCAGCCTCTGCCATACATTCACTTTCAGGCTCCAAGAGGCCCAAGTTTCCCCAGAGGTAAAAAGTCAAGGTCAACTGTCAAGCTAGGCCCACAGGAAAATTTCCCCAATGCAACTAGGACTTCATGCCCACCTCAGAATTCAGCACTTAGTGCCACATGAATATCGGGCATTCTGAGGAATATGGATTTTTTTATATATTAAGGATCTATCCAAAATTAATGTGACTCTTTCCCTGCCTTTTTTTTGGGGGGGGGACAGAATTTCATTTTGTTGTCCTGGGCTAGAGTGCCATGAAGTCAGCCTAGCTCACAGCAACCTCGAATTTCTAGGTTCAAGTAATCCTCCTTCCTCAGCCTCCAGAGTAGCTGGGACTAAAGGTGCCTACCACAATGCCTGGTAAATTTTTTTTTTTTTTTTGAGACAGAGTCTCACTTTGTCACCTTTGGCAGAGTGCCATGGCATCAGAGCTCACAGCTCAAACTCTTGGGTTTAAGTGATTCTCTTGCCTCAGCCTCCCAAGTAACTGGGACTATAGGTGCCCACCACAATGCCCAGCTATTTTTAGAGATGAGGTCTTGCTCTGGCTCATGCTAGTCTTGAACCTGTGAGCTCAGGCAGTCCACCCGCCTCAGCCTCAGAGTGCTAGGATTGTAGGCATGAGCCACTGTGCCTGGCTTTGGCTAATTTTTCTATTTTAAGTAGAAATGGGGGTCTCGTTCTTGCCCAGATTGGTCTGGAACCCCTAAGCTCAAGGGAGGATATCTTTCCACCTTGGCCTCCCAGAGTGTTAGGATTACAGACATGAACCTCCATGTGCCTGGCCATGTTTCCCTGCTTTTTTACTATCACGCTATTATCAATTCCTTAACTATCCCCCCCCCCCATGTTCTTGCAGACCTGGAATGGAAGATCATTTATGTTGGCTCAGCTGAGAGTGAGGAGTTTGATCAAATCCTAGATTCCGTGCTGGTCGGCCCTGTCCCAGCAGGGAGACACATGTTTGTCTTTCAGGTAAGAAAGTTGAGGCCTTAGGCCTTAGCCCTTGATTCCTAAGTATATTCTTTTCTGCCCAAAAGCACACGGTATGATTCAAGAGTCAAAAATTCAGGTTCAAATTCCAGCTCTGCTCTCAGGAGCTGTCTCACCTCAGAATCCCTCAAGACACCTCCCTCCCTTGCCACCTCTGTGTCGAGTGATTTCCATGAGCCACTGGTTTATACTTAGTTCTCCTTATTCATCGGAATTAAGTTCTATGAAGTTGCCATGAATACCAAAGTAGTGTATACTGAATCATTTGTCCCTAAAGGAGATACAGGGTTAGGTTCTTGGAAATCATAATTGTTTGTCACAGAAACCTCAAGACTTATGGGCTTAAGCTGTTCTCTTGCCTCAGCCTCCCAAGTAGCTGGGACTACAAGGTGCCCACCACAACGCCCGGCTATTTTTAGAGATGGGGTCTCGCTCTGGCTCAAGCTGGTCTCAAATTCGTGAGCTCAGGAAATCACCCCCACCTCAGCCTCCCGAGTGCTGGGATTACAGGTGTGAGCCACCTCACCAGCCCAGGGAAGTCACAATGTTTTTGTCAACCTATTCATACATAAACTTTTTTTTTGAGACAGAGCCTCAAGCTGTCACCCTGGGTAGAGTGCCGTGGTATCACAGCTCACAGCAACCTCCAACACCTGGGCTCAAGCAATTCTCCTGCCTCTGCCTCCTAAGTAGCTGGGACTACAGGCTCCTACTACAACACCCAGCTATTTTTTTGGTTGCAGCCGTCATTGTTGTTTGGTGGGCCCAGGCTGGATTCAAACCCACCAGCTCAGGTGTATGTGGCTGGCATCTTAGCCGCTTGAGCCACAGGCGCTGAGCCTAAACATAAACTTTTTTAATGTGTGTTTCTGTTTAGAGATACTTTTTTTTGGAGGGGAGGGATAGAATCGCACTCTGTGTCCTGGGTAGAGTGCTGCAGAATCCTAGAAGACAGCAACTTTAAACTCTTAGACTTAGGTGATCCCCTTGCCTCAGCCTCCCAAATAGCTCAAACTATAGACATCTACCACAACACCCAGTTAGTAAGACACCATATTTATTTATTTATTTTATTTATTTTATTTTTGGGGGACAGAGTCTCACTTTGTTGTTTTTGGTAGAATGCAGTGGTGTCCTAGCTCACAGCAACCTCAAACTCAAGTGATCCTCTTGCCTCAGTTTTTTCATTTTTAGAGACAGGGTCTCACTCTTGCTCAGGCTGGTCTCAAACTCCTGAGCTTAAGCAATCTACCTGCCTCAACCTCCCAGAGTGCTAGAAGGGTGAAACACCTTGCCCAGCCCTAAGCACCTTATTTAATATATCCTGTGGATTCATTCACATTAAACTGACAGTCAACGACACTGTGACTCATACCTAAACAGAGCTTCTCCAAAATGAATTTTCTCCACACTAAACAGCACTTCAGCACTATTCTTGGGGGCCATTGTAGACAGCAAACTTGCCAAAAAATATGGCACTAAGCAGACTGCAAAAAACACACTTCTCATCATAGGATGAGAGGTGAAACAAGACAAAGTGTTTCCTTGTTTGACCTCAGGTAGGAACAAGTGCATTGAGTCACTTCAGTTTTTCCCTGCTCTGTGCATGTCTGCAAATGACCATGAAAGTGCCACAAGTAGTGGATTTGTGGTTACAAATAAATTAAGTAGCTGGGCCCAGTGATTCACACCTATAATCCCAGCACTTTGAGAGGCCAAGGCAAGAGGATCATTTTGAGGTCAAGAGTTTAAGACCAGCTTGGGCAACATAATGAGACCACATCACTTAAAAAAAAAAAAAAAAAAAAGAAAGGAAGGAAGAAAAAGAAAAATTAGCCAGACATAGTGGCACACGCCTATAGTCCCTGCTACTCAGGAGGCTGAGGCAGGAGGATCACTGAGTCCAGGAGTTTGAGGCTACAGTGAGCTATTATCACTCTCAAAAAACTAAAAATAGAAGACACCTATGGCTCCATGAGTAGGGCACTGGCCCCATATACCAAGGGTAGTGGGTTTGAACCCAGCCTCGGCCAAACTGCAACAAAAAATAGCCAGCTATTGTAGCAGGCTGAGGCAAGAGAATCACCTAAGCCCAGGAGTTGGAGGTTGCTGTGGGCTATGATGCCACAGCACTCTACCAAGGGTGATTAAAAAAAAAAAAAAAAACAGTGGCTTATACCTGTAATCCTAACACTCTGGGAGAACAAGCGGAGGATCACTTGACCTCAGGAGTTAAGAGACCAGCCTGAGCAAGAACAAAACCCTGTCTCTACTAAAAATTGAAAAAAATATCCAGGCATTGTGGCAGACACGTGTAATCCTAGCTACACAGGAGGCTGAGGCAAGAGGATCTCTTAAATCCAGGAGTTTGAAGGTTACTGTGAGCTAGGACACCAGAGAACTCTAGTCTGGGCAACAAAATGAGCTTCTGTCATAAATGAATGAATGAAAGTAGGCAGGTTCACAAGCATGGAATCTGTAAATAATGAGGATGGACTGTAACTCCTAAATGACTCTGTAATCTGGCATCACCTGGGTTGTCAGAAATGTAGATTCTGAGCTCTTTAGATGATTTTTTTTTTTTTTGAAACAGAATCTCACTTTGTTGGCTCGGCGCCTGTGGCTCAAGTGGCTAAGGCGCCAGCCACATACACCTAAGGTATGAGGTTTGAATCCAGCCCGGCCGCCAAACAACAATGACGG
>NW_003852522.1:559202-563010 GCF_000181295.1 Otolemur garnettii
GAATCTCACTTTGTTGCCCTTGGTAGAGTGCCATAGAGTCATAGCTCATAGCACCCTCAAACTCTTGGGCTCAAGCAATCGTCTTGCCTCAGCCTTCCAGGTACCTAGTACTACAGACACCCACCACAATGCCTGCCAATTATTAGAGATAGGGCCTTGCTCTAGCTGAGGCTGGTCTTGAACTCCTATGCTCAAGCAGTTCACCCACCTTGGCCTCCCAGAGTGCTAGGATTACAGACGTGAGCCACTGCACCCAGCTTTTTATAGGATTCTTAAGCATGCTAAACTTTGAAAGCCTCTGCTTAAATCCACTCACTTAGCTTCACCTCAGCTGTTACTACCCTAGTCCAAGCTACTACATACCATCTAACCTCACTAGGTTAAATCCATGAGCAAGCCCCATCTACCCAGTAGTCAGGGGTGGTTTCCTGGGTATGCAATCTGGACGTGGCACAAGACTCCATGCTTGCTTTGATGCTCTGCTGTCACCAGCATTTAATGGCTTTTGAATGGGAGGAGCTGTGTTTTCATTTTGTACCTCCTATGTAGCTGGTCCTAGCCACAGCAGAAGACCCTGAACCCATCCACTTCTGTCTGTCTCTGCTGCATGGTCAAGGCCAAAGCCCCTGCCTCTCTCCAGGATGACAGCCATAGGCTCCTGTTTCCACCACGGCCTTCTCTTGTCAGCTTCTCATGCTGCTAGAGACTTGTTTTCAGACCAGAGAAATGATGTGGCACTACCTCCTACTAATGTTTTTGCCCTTTCTCGAGCCTACCTACCCGCCTAGTCAGCCTCTTATGCCACTTTACCTTTGCTCACCACACTCTTGAGCTTGGTATACCTCTTCCTGCCACATACAACATGGGATCATCACTTGTGGGATTGATTCTGTATTCTTCATTCATTCAAAAACTGCTGAGGTCAGAGACTGTACTTTCTGCTCAGTAATAACACATTGCTTGGGAGTCTTTGTACTGATGATGTGGAGGCATGACTATAGCTGTGCTAGGTCCAGGATGTGTCTCCTCCAGGCTGATGCCCCCAACCCATCCCTCATCCCGGAGACTGACGCTGTGGGTGTGACTGTGGTCCTCATCACCTGCACCTACCACGGACAGGAGTTCATCCGTGTGGGCTACTACGTCAACAACGAGTACCCCAACCCCGAGCTACGGGAGAACCCACCCCTGAAGCCAGACTTCTCTCAGGTAGGACCCGTTTGTGCACTTCCTGCTTCAGGCAGGCCAGTTCTTTGCACTTGGGGGAGTTAAGCCATTTAAAATTGGAAGCCAAGGTCACTTCTTAAGGTTTCCAAGTAGTGCTCAGTTCTTGCAGTGCAAAACCAGGACAGGAGAGAGAAAGGTCTTTGTTCTCTAGAGGCGTACCTTGCAGAATTAAGATTAGATAGGGGCTGGGCATAGTGGCTTATGCCTGTAATCCCAGAACTTTGGGAGGCCAAGGTGGGAGGATTGCTTAAAGCCAGGAGTTTGAGACCAACCTGAGCAAGAATGTGACCCCTATCTACAAAAAAAAAAAAAAAAATACATATATATATATATATATATAGAAAAATTAGGCTGGGTAGCAGTATGCATCTATTATCCCAGCTACTTGGGAAGCTGAGACAGAGGGATCATTAGAGCCCAGGAGTTTGAGGTTTCAGTGAGCTATGGTGACACCACTCAACTCTAGCTGTGGTGACAGAGTTAGACCCTGTCTCAAAACAAAAAAAGGAAAAAATAGGGCCTGGCCCTAAATCAGTACAGAGTTCCACACAAGTTGGTGGTGGAATGAGTGAGGTCTGCTTTTTCTGGGCTTGAGGTGGGAGTTTGGGGGAGTCCTTGTTCTGTGGGACAATAAGGGCATGCTAACAAGGATTGTTATTTCTCTTCCTTCTCCAGCTCCAGCGGAACATCTTGGCATCAAACCCCCGAGTAACCCGCTTTCACATTAACTGGGACAACAACATGGACAGGCTGGAGGCCGTAGAGAGCCAGGATCCTGCCCTGGGCTGCAGCCTCCCCTTCAGCTGCACTCCTATTAAGGGCCTAGGCCTTCCTGGCTATATCCCGGGCTTGATCCCTGAGAACTCCATGGACTGCATTTAACTGCAGGCATCCAGAGTTTCCCTGCACATCTTGAGGGGACAGCCAGGCCTCCCAGAGAGTCATGTGGGGCCATCTAGAGGACTTTTGGGCCATCAACTGTATTCAGGCTTGTCAAACTTGGACCCAGGGAAAGAACAGGCCTCAGGTCTTTCCCAGGCCCAGCCAAGAAGACTCATCTCACTTGTTCTGCACAGGCCTATAAGAAGCAGGTACTTCAGTTTATAATTCTTTCTGACTGTGTCCTTTTTCTCTTCCACACACACTATAAATTCCATTTGCAAGCCACTGTACCACTGTGCTCCTATGAGAACCATTTACCCAAAGTTCTTCCCATGGGCCTCCTTGGCCTGCCTGGAGACTTTCTTGGGCAAAGGCTATGTTATTCCTCTCTCTTTCCAAACATCTAAGCAGATCTACCCCAGCTTTCTGGTGTCACAGGCAAAGAATCCTGGTTAGTAGGTGAACTTTGATACAATTTTGGTCCTCCCAAGAGAATTTTTAGGTCTTTCAGTCCTAGAAAACTCCACTCCCAAAGGTGCAATCAACCTGATGTTGAGGAACCATGGTTGCCCCTCCTCAATCACAGCCACCTTCCTTACTATTACACTTGAGTTTAGCTTCCCCCAGCAGCTGTCATTGTGGGGAGGTGATGTGACATAGGGGCCTGCCATACTCAGTCTGTCTTAGTGTTGGCATCAGAGCTCCTGCACCTCTGACTGCCTGGATGTGCCCTCTACAAAAGACCATGTGACCTCAAGGGCCACAGTATCATTTCTGGCAAGGGAAACAATCGGTACCCTGAAAACCTTCCCTTCCTAGTATCCTCCAAGCTTTGTGCCCCAGTCATCTCGCTGCTATATGGATGCTGTTGTGATTAGGGGTTTTTATATTAAATATGTTTGGTTGGTCTAAAAATAAAAGCACTTCATCTATACTGGCTGTTTCTGCTTTTTCTCAGGTGGCTGAGATAGCTTTGTGTTCTTCTCCTTGTGACATGGAGATGGCCTCTTGCCCCATCCAGTGGACTGGCTTTTGTCCCCTTGTGCAGTGTATTCCAGTCTTAATTAGTTGTACAGTTGTATTCCAGACTGAGGTTTGGGGACTAGTTTTCCTTTGTCAAAATTTAAGAAAACCAGCTATTAGCCCAGGTACAATGGCTCACACCTGTAATCCTCTGGGAGGCCAAGGTGGGAGAATCACTTGAGCTCAGGAGTTTGAGACCACCCTGAGCAAGAGTAAGACCTTGGCTCTACTAAAAAAAAAAAAAAAAAAGTCCTCAGCACCTATAGCTCAGTGAGTAGGGTGCCAGCCATGTACACTGAGGCTGGTGGGTTCTATCCCGGCCCGGGCCTGCTAAATGACAATGACAACTACAACCAAAAAAATAGCTGGGCATAGTGGCAGGCGCCTGTAATCCCAGCTACTTGGGCAGCTGAGGCAAAAGAATCACTTAAGCCCAAGAGTTGGAGGTTTCTGTGAGCTGTGATATCACAGCACTCTACGGAGGGTGACAAAGTGAGACTCTGTCTCAATAAATAAGTTAGCCGGGTGTCGTGGTGCCTGTAGTACCAGCTGCTCCGGAGGCTACATCAGGAGGATCCTAGAACACAGGAGTTTGACGTTGCTGTGAGCTGTGACACCATAGCACTCTAGCCCGGGCAACAAAATGAGACTCTTGTTTTAAAAAAAAAAAAAAAAG
>NW_003852522.1:564437-571691 GCF_000181295.1 Otolemur garnettii
GAGCCCAGGAGTTGGAGGTTGCTGTGAGCTGTAATGCCACGGCACTCTACCCAGGGGGACAGCTTGAGGCTCTGTCTCAAAAAAAAAAAAACAATATCTGGAAGTGGTTTTGGATGCCACAGGTAGCAAAAAGACAGAGGTGTTACTGGCATCCAGTGGGTGGATGCTGGAGTGCTACTGAATATCCTAGGTTACACAAAACAGCTCTCCCAGCAAAGAATGATCCAGCCTCAAACATCAGTAGTGTGGCAGTTGGAAAACTTTGGCTGTCCCCAGGCTATGTATGTATTGGTACCCTGAAGGAAGAGGCATCTTGCCCCTACTCTGCTCCTAGAGGGCAGGTTTCCTTCCCATTGTCCAGATAGGGAGTACAGATGGGGATTAAGACCGGGGCTGGCAGATTCCTCATCTGCAAAATGGGTGTGATGGTGATAGTACATACGTGATGAAGTGTGCGAAATAACGTTAAACGAGTGTCAACTCTTACAAATGGCAGACTCCTGGGTTGGGGCCCAGCAAAGGGGTAGACACTGAACGCCCCCCTCCCACCACCTCTTGCTTCCAGGACTTAACATCCTGAAGCTCTGTGACCAGGGGACAGCCAGGAGGGCCCCCAGCCTGCACCCCAAACAGGCCTGGCCACTTAGCCTTGGCTCTACTGCCCAGCCAGGCCTTTTGAATGATGACGGCCGGCGGCCTGGCGACCTCTGACCCGCTGCGCTGGCCGCGCCCCTCCCCCGCTGGCAGGTGGACAGAAGCTGCGCCGGGAGGGCCGCGGTGTCAACCTCAGCTGGCCAACAGCCGCTGCCGCACTGGGCGGGGGCGGGGGACTGCGGCGCGCGTGGGGCCGGCCGACCGTGCGCCGGTGCAGCCTCCAGGGCCTCCGAGCGCCCGCGGCCGCCAGCCAGCCTCCGCTGCCCCGCCCCGCACCGCCAGGCTGGGCCCGCATACTGCGCCTCTGCCCCGCCCTCTCGCCCCCAGATTGACACCGAACGTTCGGCTGGGGGCTTGCCGGACACCAAGCCTCCACCAATCGCCGACCTCACTGGGCGGGCCCTAGGACCCGTCGGGCACCTCGACCAATCTGAGGAATCTGCCCGCCCAACTGAGGCCTCGCGAGTGCGTGAGTGGCCGGGCATCCGCGGCACGCGTCATGGGACCGGGAGCCTATGGCAAAGCGGGAAGGTCACGAAGAGCCAATGGGCGGTGGCACAGAACCGTCAGTCAGGGAGGCCTGGACCAATGAGCGAGGGCCTGCGGGGGCGTCACGGACAGCAGCAGCGGACTTGGGTTGAGGTTCCCGGGCGGGCGGGCGCGGAGAGACGCGGGAAGCAGGGGCTGGGCGGGGGTCGCGGCGCCGCAGCTAGCGCAGCCAGCCCCAGGGCCCGCCGCCGCTGCCGCCCAGCGCGCTCCGGGGCCGCGGGCCGTCGCCAGCACCCGCCGCGCCGCAGCTCCGGGACCGGCCCCGGCCGCCGCCGCCGCGATGGGCAACGCCGCCGCCGCCAAGAAGGGCAGCGAGCAGGAGAGCGGTGAGTGCCCGGGCCGTGACCCTGATCCCGGCCCCTCGCTGCCAGCCACCGCCGTGTCCATCACCTTCTGGCCCCTCCCCCTAGGAGGCCCCCCCGTTTCTCTCTCCTTACCTCCTAGCGCCCCTTCCCCTGCCTGTAAAGGGCCAGAGGGCCCGCAAAGGATCCCCTATAGGGACCCCCTTGCCTACGGCCGCTCACCATTGCAACAACTGTGCCCCCCCCAGCTGTCACTACAGACCATGGCACGTATGACCGCTGGGGCCCCATGTCACCACCCCACTCCCGCCATTCCTGGCCCCTCTCCCCACATACTAATCCCCCCGCTTCCTCAGTCGCCTCTGCCACATATAAGACCCACTGCCTGACCCCGACCCGGGCTTTTGCCACTTTGGAAGTGCAGTGGGGTCTGCCTCTTGGCCACTTGGTGACCACACCCCTCCCCCCTTCAGCCCCCGCCATCTTTCTCCTGCCCTTACTCTCTTCACCTTATCGCAGCCCCCTCTTTGAAACCTACCCTCCCTTTCAGCCACCTCCAGCATTGTTTTTCCCTTTTGTGTCACTTGGCATGGGGGACAGGATCTTTCTGGGTCCCTCTGCCCCTCTCTCATCCTGTCACTCTGTCACCCTGCTTCTCTGCTATGCTCACTCCTTTAAGCAAGCGTCTGTCCCTGGCTGGGGTAGCAGAGTGTTTGTGAAGCCAGAGAACTGCTTCCGTGCTTCCAAAGCCAAGTTTGAGATAGTCTTGCTGTTGGGTGGGAGGGGCAGTATTGGTGGCAGAGCCCCCTCCTATCTCCTGCTATGCAGTGAGTTCTAGGCTCCTTGGGGGGGCTCCGCAACAAATGGTTGTTGCACAGTGGAAGCTCATTCACCCAATTCCCAGGGATTTTTCTTTCACTGCTTGCTCGAGATGAAAAGTGTCTGAGTTTAGCAAGGCTCATGCAGCTTGAATTGGGATGGTCAGAAAAAGGACTTGGAAGGAGGGCTAGTTAAGGTGCATGGGTGACATCTAGTGATTTGCTTTGCCAAGGGACAAATGGATTCTGATCATTCAGAATAGTCTTGAACCCCTTCCCCAATTCTTCCAGATCTTAAATTGTCATCACTCCAAGCCTAAAGCTGGACCTCAGATGGAATCACCTTCCTGTTACCAAGAAATAGTCAAAATTAAGAAGGAAGGCCATATTCTTGGTCTCAAACCCTAGTGTCTGTGTCCCCTGAGTACCTATACAGAAAGACATGGAAAAAAGCATGAAAACCAGGGAACTTTATTACAATACATATTCAAATAGCAGAACTCAGAGTTGCAGAGCAGTTATGAAGAGGCCTGACATGTCACCAATGGGTGGAGGACAGGAAAGCAAGTGCTTGTAGTTGAGTGCTTGATGACAGAGGAGCAGGTGGGTAGTATCCAAAAAAGGTCTGGGCATGAGCTTGGAGGGGACTAGGCAGAGGCGAGGGGGTCAGGCTCTCAGCAGGTGAGGCCATCTGGGAGGTGGAGGCAGGCAGCTATATATTTTAGTGGCTCAGTTGAAAGTTGGGGAGGTGACATAGTCCTGGAAATCCTTCAAGACATACCAAACACATGTGGTGAGACAGGGAAAACTACGCAGGGAAAAAGATCCTAAGAAAAGGATCAGAGGCTCTGGAAGTAACCACTAATTCTCTCAGAGCATAAGCTGGGTACCCCAGGAATGAATGATCTCAATATAATTGAGCTACTACTTACTGGGCATCTAAGATGTGTCAGGCTAAATGGTTAGGTAAATTGGTATATCTGCTCTGGTGATTTTAACAGTCTATTATCCAAATTTTCTAAACAAGTTCTGATTTAGACATAGATGATATCACAGAGGCAGGAGCCATATCCAGCAAACTTCCTGGACCCCAGAATTTCTGAATGCAGACATTCTTTATTTTGTTTGTTTGTTTAGCAGGCCCCAGCTGGAAATTCATTCTTAAGGCTTCCCCCAGAATTTTTAACTCTATTCATTTTTTTATAATTTAAAATAATAAGAATTTTATGTTAACTTCTGTTGAGATGTAAACTCTGAGCCCATTCCATAATAATATAAATGAAGTCATGCAATTGCTATGCCATTTATATTCTCTCTGATATGCATTAAAATACAATGTAACTAGATAAAGGAAACATCCTCCAAATTATTTCATGTTCTGCCAGTGGGACCATGTCACACTTGAGAAATGCCCGAAGTTGTACTTCCTCACAGAGGTTCCTAGAGAAGGAAATAGGATGAGGAAGGAAGTGCCTCTTTGCTTTGAAGCACTCTGATTCTGGGAGGATGGACAAAATCATGCCCTCTTGTAACCAGGGTGGGGCAAGGGTGGGGGCAATAGCCAGGCCAGCCTGCAGGGGGCACCTGAATTTCAGCTGCTAGAGGCTAACAGGGTCAGAAAAATGTCCAAGCCTTAGTAGGCACCAGTTAAGCATCTTGCAGCCCCCTATGTTGCCATCTCTGCCCCAGGGCAGAACAAGTCTGCCTTTTCCCAAGATGACATGGATCTACAATGGGCTCCAACGTGGAGTGGGGGGAATCTGTTGAGAGAACAGAGAAAAAAGATCAAGGCTCTGGCTAGGCTGGAAGACTTGAGAGAGGGCAGCATCTGGAGGAGGCCCCCACGTCAGATAGCCAAGTAGGACTCAGGTGTTGGCTGACAGTACCCGAGAAGTTGGCCCACAGGGGAAGAGGCAGAGGTGGTAAGAAGGAGCCCCTCAGAAGCCCCCTAAAGTCCAGAGATAAGCAGATCGCAGCAGTGAAATCTAAGTGCCCCCAAAGAGGTCCATAGAGGGGGAAGAAACTGTTGCCCTCTAACATCCCTGAGAGAGCCAAATGCCTTTTGTGCTTTGGCAGTTGTATGGGTACCCAAAAGGGTCTCATGGTCTTGGCATGGCAGCTTTTCTTCCTTATCCCAAGCAGGTCAACGGAAACTTGAAGCATTCAATGTGCCCCTCCCCTGCAACTGCTGGCCTCTAGGTTAGGTTTCTCTTCCTGCCCAGGCCCCATAGCTCCCTGGCTCCCCCTACAGGCAGGGGTCTGGGAATGGGCAGGCTGGCTGGTACAGCTGGTCTAATGAGCCTCCCCAGCCACCGTAGTTCGGGTGCCCTGCAAGGACTGAGTGATGGCTTCCAGCTCCAACGATGGTGAGGCTGAGCCCTGTTGCTATAGCAACTTCCCAGGCACACTCTACCCCCGAAGTCAGGGAGCGGCTGCAGTAGGTTTTGGGGGACAGGTGAAGAGAAGGAGTTTGTGGCCCCGTGGCTGACCCTGGAAATCCTTCACTTAACACACCTGGGCTGGGGGGGTGACAAGGAATGGGGCAACGACCCAGTTCAGACAAGGGGAGATGATCCACTTAGAGTAGGGGTCCAACTCACACAGGGGCAGTGGGTGAACCAGCCTAATGTTAGGGCCCAAATCAGACCAGAGGACCATCCAGTCCAGAATGAGGATCCAGCTCAAAATGGGGGTTGGTCCATTATATAAATAGCCAGGTGTTGTGGTAGGCACCTGTAGTCCCAGCCACTTGGGAGGCTGAGGCAAGAGAATTGCTTAAGCCCAAGAATTTGAGGTGGCTATAATGGGGTCTAGCTCAAGACTGGAGAATAATGCAGGGAATCCAAGCTAGACTGGAAGACTTAGGCAGCCCACGGTAGGGGTCCCAGCCCAGGCTGGCATTCCTGCCCCTAAATTCCCAGGACAGCCAGGTTTTAGAGGGCAGAGAACCTAAGATAGTTGTCTGAGGGAGGGAGTTCCTGAGGTTGGGCTCCTTCTGAGAGAGCCCCTAACCCCTTGCCGAAATCGATGTTCTGCTGTTCAAATCCCCCATTCCCAGGGTGAACTTCTAAATTTCTGCCGCCTTGTTGTGGCCCTGGCTTTTCAAGGAGTGTCTGGGGTTTTCTCTGTGAAACCAAATGGAATCTGGTCCAGAGTGGAGGGTAGCACCCCCAGTGTGGGAAATGTGGGCAGGATGGCAGGCTCCACAGGCCAACAGCTGGCTGGGTTGCCCCTTCTGCCACGTCCTGTTGCCAACAGAGACCATGGATACCAGGCACTCTCAGAGAGGTTGCCACTGGCCCTCCACTTCTTTTGGAATCTGGAAAAAAGAAAAAAGATAGTCAAGGCTGCCTCTCCCTCCCCCATCCCTGCATTTAGCCACCAGTTTCCGGTTTGGACTTTCATGGCCGAGAGCAGAGCCAAACAGAGGGCAAGGTTTGACAGAGGCCAAGGACATTGCAGGATGCCATTCCCCTCTCTGCCCCCACATAGGAGCAAGACAGACAGCCAGATGTACCCATTTGTCACTCAGAGTAGCAGGATTTGGGGGCTACATGTTGAAAGTGACTTCTGGGGAGGAGATAGGGTGGCTCTTCTCGACCCCACCCCCAGCCTTACTCTCCAGCTGTTCTTTCAGCTAATTAAGAGAGCTCTGGGGCCTGTTTAGCCCCCAGGGAGTCTCTAGCTATTGCCTGAGTCTAGGCCTTAACTCCTTCCCTTCTGCCCAGTGGGCACTGCATGGGGCACATTTGGTGCCATCCTCGGGACAGTTCACCACCCACTGAGGCAGGCAGGGCCTGGCATCCTGGGAGCAGTGAAGTCCCTGGAAAGGAAAGTTAGCTTCATTGCCCTGCCTCAGGACACATGGGACAGCCAGAGGGCACCCTTGGGAGAATCTTCCCACCACCTCCTGTCAAGGAGGGCCTCTGCAGACCTTGGCCAGCCGGGAGCAGGTACCTTTAAATGCTTCTGTAGCAACCAGCTCCTCCTCCCTGGTCCCCTGAGGCCTTTCCAAGGAAGCTGGCTTAGAGGCTCTGCGATTTTCCTGGTTCCCCAGCAAAGAGAAGATTCCAGGGAGAGTCCAAGGCAGCCTGGGATGGATCAGGGGTCAGGCAGCCTCCAGGGTGGGCACTCAGAGATCACCTTCCAGCTGTGGCTACAGCTGTTCCTCTGGGTCCACCTGGCCATTCGTTTCCTGGGCTACCTGCACCAAACCTTCCAGGGGCCTAAGCTGCAACTAGCACCCTGAGCCAGGGGCAGAAGGGCCCCAAATCACGCCCATCCTACCCACTCCTTATTCCACCCCCTGCTGCAAGAGGCAGAGAGCAGAGGTGAGTATGGGGGCTCCTGGCTGAGATTCCCCCACCCCACCCTCAACATCCCTCTTTATCTGCCTGCTCCTTGGCTCTGCACCCCATCCCCAAATCCCCTGCTGATGAGCCAGCAGGGCCATAGTGGCACTACAGGGGACACAACCTGGGCCTTCCTTTGCTTTAAGAAGCCAGAAAAGTGCTGTGCTGGAGCAAGGCATCCTGTGAATCCGCTCTGTGGGGCACCAACAGACAGCCAGAGGCTCAGAGCCCACGGGGTTAGGGACATTCAGGATTCAGCAGTTGTTCTCAGGAGTGGCTAAGAACAAAGGGGAAACAGGACCAAGCCTTATCTTGGATGCCTCCCAAGCCTGGGTCTTCTCTCCTTTTTTGGGTGGGTAAAGACAGAGTCCCAAGAGGGTACCCTTCACCCTTCCCACCTAATCCAGAGTTCAGTGTGGATTCTTTGGAGGTTCCCAAAGAGGGTGTTGTATGTCAAAAAGGTTCTGCTAATGAAAGCATTTGATCTGGTGTGGCTACTGGGCTCACAGAAGTCTCCAGGCCAGGCTCGGCACCTATAGCTCAACCGGCTAAGGCGCCAGCCACATACACCTAAGGTGG
>NW_003852522.1:572634-588245 GCF_000181295.1 Otolemur garnettii
ATAGCCAGGTGTTGTGGTAGGCACCTGTAGTCCCAGCCACTTGGGAGGCTGAGGCAAGAGAATTGCTTAAGCCCAAGAATTTGAGGTGGCTATAAGCTGTGACACCACAGCACTGTACCCAGGGTGACAGCTTGAGACTCTGTCTCAAAAAAAAAAAAGAAAGAAAGAAAGAAAGACAATACTCAGTGTGGGCTGACACCTCCTGTGACCTTAGGCAGTGGTTAATATGACAACTCCATAATGTAAGAATTCACCAAACAACACATTTAAGATTTGAGCTCTGACAGGTCTGTGGCTCATGCCTGTAATTCTAGCACTTTGGGAGGTCAAGGTGGGAGGATTGCTTAAGGCCAGTTCAAGACTGGCCTGAGCAAAAGCAAGACTCCATCTGTACAAAAAAATAGAAAAGTTAGCTAGGCATGGTAGTATACAGGGAGGCTGAGGCAGGAGGAGCTATGATGACACCACTAGCCCAGGGAACAGAGTAGGACTGTCTGACCAAAAAAAAAAAAAGAATTGAGGAGCACTCAACACACTTCAGCATAATTCACAGCAGCCTCAGACTCCTGCGCTAAAGTGATCCTCCTACCTCAGCCTCCCAAGTAGCTGGGACTACGGGCACATGCCACCATACCTGGCTACCCCTCAATTTCTAAAATTACTTAAAAGTAAAACAGCACTTTATATGGCACTGACCTCATGCCAGCCATTGTCCAACCCCCTTTCCCAAGATGAAGTCAGTTCTCAAAACCACCTTCAAGGTCATTGCTCTTATTATCCCCGTTTTGCAAATGAGGAAAACTGAGACTCAGAGAGGGAAGGTCACTTGTCTAAAGTCACAGTTTGTCTGAGACTAGGTTGGGATCTGAACTTGATATTGTCCCGGATTCCTGACCCTTAGCTGCTTTGCTAGGCTGCCTCTCAGGGTAAGGGAGAATGACCATTTTCAAACCTCATTTTCCTGGGTTGTTAAATGAGGAGAATAGATGAAATAGTGGAGAAGAAGCAGTGGGCCCAAAGTCCACCAGGGAAGTCTTCAGTGTTGCCGGATGGTGATGTTTGCCTTGGGGTGCCGGTGGGGTGAGAGGGCTCCTGGAAAGGCTTCTTTGAATCAGCCCAGATATGAAGGCTCTGCAGTTGGCAAAGAAAGAGAGCCAGCTGGGGGCCAAGGCGACAGCTGAGCCCCCCAAGGGCGCCTGCTACCCAAGCCCCAGAGGCCTCGATCCTGAGCCCAGCCTCCCTAGAGAAGGGGCCGGAGGAGCCGCCAAATCCTGAGCTATAAATACCTTTGTTGGCGTCGTCCCTGGCCATGGAATGTTGGTCAGAACTGGGGCAAGTGGGGGTGGGCTGGCCTGGGCTCCTCTCTCAGTCCCCATGGGAGTGGCCCAACTCTCCGTGCACCCTGTTTCCCCATTTTAGATGGGGCAGAGGCTGGACCCCACCTCTTTGTAGTCAGGGGGGCCCAGGACATCCAGGGACATTGGGAAAAGTTTGGGTTGAGGCAGCCATACCCCACTTTCCACAGATGGACATCTCCCCAGAAATGACCTGAGCCCACCCTGGCAAGAATTGGGTTTCCATCTAACTCTCCCTTTTCTTCCTTTCAGTGAAAGAATTCTTAGCCAAAGCCAAAGAAGATTTTCTTAAGAAATGGGAAAATCCCGCTCAGGTAAGCCCACTTAGCACAGAGCCCTGGGAGGGGTAAGCTGGCGGCTCCCAGTCCCCTGACTGCATCCCTGCAACTCAGCTAGAATTTTAAAGCTCTATGGGCCCAGACTTACCCAGTCACTCCCTAGATACCCATGGGGGCTCCTGGGCAGAGATACCTGTTACCCTCTGCCAGTCGTACCACCCCATGGCCCCTTCCAACTGGCTGCCCCTGCCCCCTGCACAGCTGCCAGCAACTCCTGGGCCCCAGGCCAGGGCTGGATCTAGCCCCTGCCACCCGCCTTGAGGAATGCACCCTCTGCCATCTTGTCCTCAGCCTGCTCACCCCATGTGCTCCCTGAGGCCCCCTCTGCCGGTGGCAGAGGAGATACCCAGACCTGGACCCAGCAGACCACAAGGAAGGGCATTCCTGACTCTCTAAACCCCTCTACCCACAGAATACAGCCCATTTGGATCACTTTGAACGAATCAAGACCCTCGGCACAGGCTCCTTTGGCCGGGTGATGCTGGTGAGACACAAGGAGACGGGGAACCACTATGCCATGAAGATCCTTGACAAACAGAAGGTAAGCCTTACCTTGTCACATGGCTCCTGTCCTGTCTACCAGGCCCATGCCCAGTCTATGCCCACCACCTGGAGTGTTGTTCCTGCCCATTCACTTGCCCCCTTGATAATTATCCTTGATTCCACCCCAGTGTGCCAGACCCAGGGATGAGAAGGCCTCTGTGCTGCCTTCTCAAAGCGTCCACTCCTGGCACCAGTGCAAAGCCACACACTATGACACAGGGTCAGACACCAGCTCGTATAAAGAAGGCCAGAAGTCCTTCTGGGGGAATTGGTGTTTTCAAGGACATTCTTTCCATAAATTTTTTTTTTTTTCTGTTTTTTGAGACAGAGCCTCAAGCTGTCCCCCTGGGTAGAGTGCCGTGGCATTACAGCTCACAGCAACCTCCAACTCCTGGGCTCAAGCGAGTCTCCTGCCTCCGCCTCCCAAGTAGCTGGGACCACAGGCGCCCGCCACAATGCCCGGCTGTTTTTTGGTTGCAGCCGTCATTGTTGTTTTGGCGGGTCCGGGCTGGGGATTCGAACCCGCCACCTTAGGTGTACGTGGCTGGTGCCCTAGCTGGTTGAGCTATAGGTGCCGAGCCCATAAATATTTTTAAGACCCTACTTGGTATAAGGCACTGCTGCAAAGCAGCACCATCCAACAAAAATGTGAGCCAAGCCACAGAAATGATTTTAAATTTTCTGGTTTCTTCATCAAAAAAGGAAAAAGAGGCCAGGCATGGTGATGTGCACCTGTAGTCTCAGCTACTCAGGAGGCTGAGGCCGGGAGGACTGCTTGAGCCCAGGAGTTCAAAACTATAGTGAGCTGTGATTACAGATTGCACCAGTGCACTCTAGCTGAGGCAACAGAATGAAACTCTGTCTCTCAAAAAAAAAAAAAAAAAAGGAAAATGAAGCCTGACACAGTGGCACATATATGTGGTCCCATCTGCTTGGGAGGCTGAGATGAGAGGATTGCTTGAGCCCAGGAGTTTTAATCCAGCCTGGACAACATAGCAAGATCTTGTCTCTTAAAAAAAAATCTCATTCTGTTGCCCTAGGTAGAGTGTCATGTGTTGTCATAGCTCACAGTAACCTAAGTCTCTTGGGCTTAAAGAGATCTTCTTTCCTCAGCTTCCCAAGTAGCTGGGACTACAGGCACCTGCCACAATACCTGCTAGTTTTTTTCCTATTTTTATCTTTATTTATTTATTTATTTACTTGAGACAGAGTCTCACTCTGTCACCCTTAGTGGAGTACTATGGCATCATAGCTTACAGCAACCTCAAACTCTTGGGCTTGAGCAATCCTCTTCCCTCAGCCTTCAGTAACTGGGACTACAGGCATGCACCACCACACCTGCTGGTTTTTTCTGTTTTTAGTAGAGATGGAATCTCGCTCTTGCTCAGGCTGGTCTTGAACTCCTGAGCTCAAGCAATGCACCCACCTTGGCCTCCCAGATTACTAGGATTACAGATGTGAGCCACCATGCCCAGTCTAACAAACTTTTTTTTTTTTTTGAGATGGAGCCTCAAGCTGTCCCCCTGGGTAGAGTGCCATGGCATCACACTCACAGCAACCTCCAACTCCTGGGCTCAAGCGAGTCTCCTGCCTCAGCCTTCCAAGTAGCTGGGACTACAGGCGCCCACCACGACGCCCGGCCATTTTTTGGTTGCAGCCATCATTGTTGTTTGGCGGGCCCGGGCTGGGGATTCGAACCCGCCACCTTAGGTGTATGTGGCTGGCGCCTTAGCCGCTTGAGCCACAGGCGCCGAGCCAACAAACTTCTTTTTAATTAAAAAAAGTAAATAGGCTGGGTGCAGTGCCTTGCACCTGGAATCCCAGCAGTTCAGGAGGCCAAGATTTTTCTTTTTTTTCTTTTTTATTAAATCATCGCTGTGTACATTAATGCAGTCATGGAGTACAATGTACTGGTTACAAAAAATTGAAAAAAAAAATTCGGTGGCCAAGCACGGTGGCTCACACCTGTAATCCTAGCACTCTGGGAGGCCAAAGTGGGTGGATTGCCTAAGCTCACTATTTCGAGACCAGCCTGAGCCAGAGCAAGACCTTGTCTCTAAAAAAATAGCCAGGCACTGTGGCAGGTGCCTATAGACCCAGCAACTTGGGAGGCTGAGGCAAGAGGCTCGCTTAAGCCCAAGAGTTTGAGGTTGCTGTGAGCTATGATGCCATGGCACTATACCAAAGGAAGACAAAAAAAAAAATTTTTTTTTAAGTAAAAAGAAACAGGTGAAATTCATTTTAACAATGTGTTTTAATTAAGCCAGTATGTCTACAGTATTACCATTTCCACATTATCAGTGTGAAAATATCATTAGTGAAACATTTTCTGTTCCTTTTTTTCCTGTACTAAAAGGTCTTTGAAATTCAGTATCTATTCTTTAGTACTTATAACAGATATTCATTCAGATAGGAAATTTCTCTAGAAAGTTAAAAAAAAGTAGAAAAGATGGAAAAGCAAACTTGCATGCTGGAGTTGTTCCAACCATGCTTAAAAATACCCAGGACCTACATCAAGTATCAGTTTCTACGTTTTCACTTTAGATACCTAAACATTTTTAAGAGATAGGGTCTTGCTTTGTTGGCCAGGATGGAATGCAGTGATACAATCAAAACTTTAAATTCAGTTCCCCAGCTATCTGACCATGCTTCAAGGGTTTAGCAGCCACCTGTGGCTAGTGGACAGTGCAGGTGTCCTGAGAACACAGCTGTGAAAGTAAAGTAGTTCACAGCCATCCAAGGAGCTGACTGTGTGTGACAAGCTGGCCTGAGAAGCTTGGTCCGGTCACTTCCCCTCTCTGTGGCTAGGTTTCCAAATTACCGTGCTCCCAGTGTATGTATCCCTCTCAGGGCTCTATCACCATTCAGTGGGAGACTATGTGCAGGGTGCCTGCTCATGTGGGGACAGCTGATAGCTGAGGAGGAATTATTAGCCTGCGGTTCCGGGTTTGTGTGTGGAGTGTTCTAGACAAGAGGAAAGGAATTTCAAGACCCCCACCCTTTCAGCTACTCATGCCTATCTTTTCAGTCTCAGCCCAGCTGCCCCTTGCTCTGGGAAGCCTTCTCTGATTCCTCTTTTCCCCAGACTGCATGAAGTGCTTTATCTGGGCATCTGCAAGCCTAAGCTCCCCACCATGGTTCCAGTCCCTTCGGGCTGCAAGGCCCAGTAATTCATGTACTCTTTACCCTGGACTCTGTGCCATTCGAGGACAAATTGACTGGCCTCCTCACTGTGGCCTGAGCATTCAGTCAATGGCCCAACAGGCCACAGGCACATAACTGATTCTAGCTGAAGGAACCTCCCCATTCTGCACCACCAGTTTCAGGGGGCCCCTCTAACCCTGCTCTCCTCTCTGCCTTTTCCTTCTGCCCCGGTAGGTGGTGAAGCTGAAACAAATAGAGCACACCCTGAATGAAAAGCGCATCCTGCAAGCAGTCAACTTTCCGTTCCTCGTGAGACTTGAGTTCTCCTTCAAGGTGGGGTCCCAGCAGCCAGGGCTCGGGATGACTACATTGGGTCCCAACCATCAGATGCAACCTTTTGGTTCCCAGGGCTGGGGTTGGGAGCAAAGACAACCAGTGGCTGTCCACTTCTCAGGAAGAAAGAGATCCCTGTAGGGGCACAGGAGTCAGGCAGAGGTTCTGGTAGACCCAAGCTCAGCTCCTGGGCCCACCAATTTCTAGCTTGATAACTTTGGGTGAGTCTCCCAACCTCAATAACACCCCTCAAAATCACCATACCATTTACAGCAAGACTCTGACCTATAGCCAAGAGCTTATGTTCAGTTCCCATCTCTATACTTCCTAGATGTGGAACCCTGGGCAAGGGACTTCATCTCCTGAGCCTTGGTTTTCTCATCTGTTAAGTGAGAATCATAACAACTCCTGGTGGAGTTATCATGATAGTTCTGAGCACATTGTAAGCACCTTTTGGGAGCTGTTCTGGGTGCCATCCAAAGCTATGGTTGTGAGAGCCTGCAGTGGCCACTCATGGCCAGCTTCCCAGGTGTTCAGCCCAGGCAGGCACACAACTTGTGCACAGAGGGACCCCACAGCTGATTTAATGCTGCTGTCTTAAAATTCGTAGTAATGACTCAGCACCTATGGCTCAAGTGGCTAAGGCGCCAGCCACATACACCTGAGCCAGCGGTTTTGAATCCAGCCTGGGCCTGCCAAACAACTGTGAAGGCTGCAACCAAAAAATAGCCAGGCATTGTGGTGAGCGCCTGTAGTCCCAGCTACTTGGGAGGCTGAGGCAGGAGAATCACTTGAGCCCAGGAGTTGGAGGTTGCTGTGAGCTGTGATGCCATGGCACTCTACCCAGGGTGACAGCTTGAGGCTCTGTCTCAAAAAAAAAAAAAAAATCCATAGTAATTTTTTAACAAGGAGCTACACATTTTTATTTGAGGCTCCACCAAGTTCTGTAGCCCATCCTAGGCGCATTTTAAAGGTGACAAAACTATGTCCCCAAAAGCCTTAGTCAGGGTCCCAGACACAAGCTGCTAGAGTCCTCTCTCTCTATCTCCAGCCAGGACACACTGGCCAGGTCCCTACATACCTCAGTGCTGGCCCTCACTTTTATCCCCTGTAACACAGCAGGGTCAGAGCTGCCTTTCTTCCTCATGTGCAGAATGAGATGTAAAGTGTGGTTCAGTCAGCACGGTACCTGGCCCTTGGAATGTGCTTTGGATGGAGAGCCAGGATTATTGTTGTCATTTAATGTCTGAACACATGTCAGGTAAGGATACCTCGGCCCTCAGATGGGGCCCAGGGCACGGAGAGTGGGGCCCTGACCAGCTGCTGGTTCCCACAGGACAATTCAAACTTATACATGGTCATGGAATATGTTCCCGGTGGGGAGATGTTCTCACACCTACGGCGGATTGGAAGGTTTAGGTAAGTGGGCCACCCCAAGTGACACCAGGTTCTTGGGGGTGGGGGGGTATCCACCTACAGGCAGTATCCCACAACCACACCATCTGGGGACACAGAGGAGTCCAGCATGTTTGAACATTCAAGTGATCTCTCAAGGTCCCTGTGGGGTTGTTTCTGCTGTGCTGAGGAATATGCAATGTTTCAGCTGCCACAACACAAAACAGACCAAACATGGTGATTTAGGTGACAGTATTTAAGTTGGCAAATTTATGATTTTCTTTTTATTTATTTATTTAGAGCTAGGCTCAGTGGTGCAAGCTTATAGTCCCGGCTCCTCAGAAGGCTGAGGTGGTTCTCACAGTCCTGGAGGCCAGGGGTGGAAAAAGGGAGGGAAAATGGCATCTAAGGCAGGAGGATCACTTGAGACCAGAAGTTCAAGACCAACCTGGGCCACACAGCAAGACCCATCTCTTAAATTAATAAATCAATTTTACACTATTACTTTTTTTTTTTTTTTTTTTTTTTTTTTTGCAGTTTTTGGCCGGGGCTGGGTTTGAACCCACCACCTCCGGCATATGGGATCAGCACCCTACTCCTTTGAGCCACAGGGCCCACACTATTACTTTATTTTATATACATAGTTTTATTTTATACGTATAGATTTTATATATAAAATAACACTATATATGTAATGTTACATAGAGATAGTTTTATTTTAGATAGATACACACTTTAAATACAGTAATATACACAGATATTCAATATTCCACTCCACGAGTTTTAACAATTATACTCCCCTAGACCCCACCCAAAACACCATGTAGAATATTTCCATCACCCCAGAAAATTCTCTCAAATCCCTTTCTTGGTACATCATCTCCCCAACAAAGGCAGTTGTCTGTTCTGCCTTTAAACACCATGAATTTATTTTGTCTAGGTTTGGACTTGACATAAACAGAATCATACAGTTGTTATTCTTTTGTGTCTTTCTTCTTTTGCTTGACATATCAGTTAGAAATCCAGCCACCTTGTTGAGAAGATTTATAGATTGTTCTGGTGGTGAATGATGTTTCATTGTTTGAATATATCACAATCTGTGATTCCATTCTCCTGGTGATGAACATTTAGGCTGTTTCCAGTGTTGGACTATCTATGAATATCTCTGCTTATGCATTTCTTTTTTCCTTCCTTTCTCTCTTCTCTTTTTTTCTCCTTTCATTTTCTTTTTTTTCTTTTCTTTCAAGACAGAGTCTCACCCTGGGTGGAGTCCTGTGGTGTCCCAGCTCACCACAATGTCAAACTCCTGGCTTAAGGGATCCTCTTGCCTCAGCTACCCAAGCTAAGATTGTAGGTGTCTGACACCATCCCAGCTGGGTTTTCTATTTTCAGTAGAGATGGGGTCTCCCTCTTACTTAGGCTGGTCTGGAACTCCTGAGCACAAGCAATCTATCTGCATCGGCCTCCCAGGGTACTAGGATTATGGACATGAACTACCACACCTGGCCTCTTCCTCCCTCATTCCCTTGCTTCCTTACGTTCCTTCCCTGCCCCCTACCTCCCCTCCTTCTTTCCCTCCCTCCCTCCCGCCTTCCTTCCTTTCTTCCTTCCTTCCTTCTTTCTTCTCTCTTTCATTCATTCTTTCTCTCTTTCTTTCTTTCTTGAGGTCAGAGATGAGGTCTCACTCTGTCACCTAGGGTGCAGTGCAATGACACCATCATAGCTCACTGCAGCCTCAAACTTCTGGACTCAAGCCATCCTCCCACCTCAGCCTCCTGAGTAGGTGGGATGACAGGTGTGTGTCACCACACTACGCTAATTTTTCCATTTTTTGTAGAGATACATGTCTCACTATGTTCCTTAAACTGGTCTCAAACTCCAGGCTTCAAATCATCCTTCTGCCTCAGCCTCCCAAGTAGCTAGGACTGTAGGCACATGCCACCACACTAGCTAATTTTTTTATTTTTTGTAGACACAAAGTCTTGCTATGTTGCCCAGGCTGGTCTCAAACTCCTGGCCTCAAGCGATAACTCCTGCCTCAGCCTCCCAAGTAGCTGGGATTACGGCCGTGAGCCCCTGCGCCCGGTTGCTTCTGCATTTCTGATAGCTGGACTAGGGGTATCTTCCTCTGGGAATGGCTCTGCAGGCCCATCTGCTGGACCATTTGGGGGTGTGGCCACCGGCACTCACCTCCCCGCTTGTCCCCGCCAGCGAGCCTCATGCCCGTTTCTACGCGGCCCAGATTGTCCTGACCTTCGAATACCTACACTCGCTTGATCTCATCTACCGGGACCTGAAGCCAGAGAACCTCCTCATCGACCAGCAGGGCTATATTCAGGTGCCCACCGGGCTGGGCGAGGGGCAGTCCCAGGTGGCCACAGCTTGAACCCTCCCTCCTAGCCAACTGCCCATTCTTGTGCCTGCAGGTGACAGACTTCGGTTTCGCCAAGCGTGTGAAGGGCCGCACCTGGACCTTGTGTGGGACCCCTGAGTACCTGGCCCCTGAGATTATCCTGAGCAAAGTAGGCGCTTCCTCAACCCATTCCCTCTCCTGAGGCAGGCTGTGCCCTTGGCCCCTCCTCACCCAATATCCCCTCAACCCCATCTCGCTCTAGGGTTACAATAAGGCTGTGGACTGGTGGGCCCTGGGGGTTCTCATCTATGAGATGGCTGCTGGCTACCCGCCCTTCTTCGCTGACCAACCCATCCAGATCTATGAGAAGATCGTCTCTGGGAAGGTGAGGCCCAGATACGGGTGAGGCCCACAACTCTGGGACAAGTAGACCTTTCCCCACTGGCCCATCCCACGCCCTGTGGATCCCTGCTTATTGGAATTATCTAGAAGTTCATTAAGTCAGTCCAGACTTCAGTGAAGCCAGACCCAGTGGCCACACTGAAGCCAATACCTCAAGCCACCTCAATGTCTGGCTCCTAACCCATGGTGCCGGGATCCGAAGGGCATCTCAAACTCCAAACCTCATCAGAACTCCTTGGCTATAGAACATGCTGCCCTGATACAAGGCCCTTCTCACCTATCTTTGTCCCACTGGGAGTACATTTTCACAAGTTTCAAGTCAGAAAAGTGATTGTATGTTGTTCCCAGGTGCTACCCCTATCTAGGAGTCCCTTCACTTAGGGTATACAGCTCACACCTCCTCTGCCTAAAGTACACTTTGGTAACTCTGAGGGTCTAGGTAAGCAGTGGCAGAGTTGTCTGACTTCACATCTACAAAGTGCATCAAGTGATCCCCATCTGCCAGGACCTGGGTTCAACCTCTTTGTCACACCCCAAGAGAGTGGCACTGCCATGGGAGAGGGGAGGAAACAGAGGCTCAGAAAGGGGATGTATCTGGTCCAGGACCACACCTTGGCAAGTAAGTGGAGGTGTCATTGTAGGTACTGAGGGCTGGAGAGGTATATGAGACCCCAACTCTGCCCTCAGCTCAGCTACCTGCCTCCACCTAACCCAGCATCCTGTCCTGTAGTTCTATGCAGGAGCTGCTGGTTGGCTCAGAGTCACCAGAACAGTCTTAAAGCTCAGCCTTATAGGCTCGGCACCCATAGCACAGTGGTTAGGGTGCCAGCCACTTACACCAAAGCTGGCAGGTTCAAACCCAGCCCAGGCCAGCTAAACAACAATGACAACTGCAGTAAAAAAATAGTTGGGGGCGGCACCTGTGGCTCAAAGGAGTAGGACACCAGCCCCATATACTAGAGGTAGTAGGTTCAAACTCGGCCCTGGCCAAAAAACTGCAAAAAAATAAATAAATAGTTGGGCATTGTGGCTGGCCCCTGTAGTCCTAGGCAACTTGGGAGGCTGAGGCAACAGAATCACTTAAGCCCAAGAGTTTGAGGTTGCTGTGAGCTGTGATGCTATGGCACTCTACCCAGGGCAACATAGTGAGACTCTCAAAAAAAAAAAAAAAAAGCTCGCCCTTACAGCCTGGTTCTCAGGCCCAGCTCTGCCACCTAATGGCAAGGAAACTTGCAGCAAGTGGCTTCATTCCTCTGAGCCCTCTTTTACCCACCTGGGAACTGCAGAACTAACCATGTGCCTCTCAGGGAGGTTAGAAGTCACCAACTGCTAAGTGGGGGTGTTCTGGCTAGACACATAGTCAGCATCGCTACAAGAGAAAGATGAAGCATCTGCCACTAGGTAGATTAGAAATTCCGAAGAAAACGGCCAGAGTGGGGAATAAAAAAGCCATAGAAGTTTCTGCGCAGGAAGAGAGGAAAAGTGTAACTCCCTTCTTTGTAGCATTTTCCAGTTCCTACACACCCTCAGCAGTATTATCTCCCTTGAGCAACTCTGGGATATCTGCCCCATGTCCTAGAGACATGCGCAGACCCAGAGAGGTTAAGGGCCGTGGCCAAGGTCACACAGCTTGTAAGAGTCAGAACAGGAACTAGAAGTCATTTCTTGCATACTTGCATACAAGGCCATGGATTCAGAGCTTGCATACAAGGCCATGGGCTCAGAACTTTGGGGGAAACTTTCCAGAAGAGTTGAGCTGGGCCCTAAAGAATGGAAGAGCCTTAGCTATGTAGAGAGGGGAGAAAAACTTTCTCTCATAGGCATGAAGATTTCAGGAGTCTCAAGACCCCAGCAGAGCTACCTTAAGTAGCAGCAGCTAAGGATGCAATTTACAGAGTCCAATGGACTTGAGATGGAATTGCCTATCCACTCCTTTGTGTAACCTTGGGGGAGCTGTTTAACCCTTCTGAGCTTCAGTTTCCTCTTCTCTGAAATGGGAACCATAGCACTTCCTTTATAACAGTGGTTCTCAAAGTGGTTCCCTCTCCCAGCAGCAGCATTGCCAGGGCATGTATTAGAAATACAGATTTCCAGGCAGCACCTGTGGCTCAGTGGGTTGGGCCCCGGCCCCATATACGGAGGGTGGCGGAGGGTGGCAGGTCCAAACCCCGCCCAGCCGAACTGCAACAAAAAAATAGCCAGGTGTTGTGGTAGGTGCTTGTGGTCCCAGCTACTCGGAAGGCTGTGGCAAAAGAATTGCCTAAGCCTAGGAGTTGGAGGTTGCTGTGAGCTGTGTGACGCCACAGCACTCTACTGAGGGCAATAAAGTAAGACTGTCTCTACAAAAAAATTAAAAAGAAATGCAGATTTCCAGACCCCACTTAGTCTTTATAATCAGAAGCTCTAGGGTAGGCCCAACAACTGTTTGTATGGGATTTCAGCAGACTTAAAGTTTGGGGCCTTCTACCTGATAGGACTATTGGATTGGAGCAGCGTTCTGGAATCCCCAAGCTATGGACCAGCTCCCCATCCTGTCTGTGTACCCCCCTCCTCCAGGTGCGGTTCCCTTCCCACTTCAGTTCTGACTTGAAGGACCTACTGCGGAACCTCCTGCAGGTGGATCTCACCAAGCGCTTTGGGAACCTCAAGAATGGGGTCAATGATATCAAGAACCACAAGTGGTTTGCCACGACTGACTGGATCGCCATCTACCAGAGGAAGGTGGGCCTCCCCTCCTCAAGTATGCTGAGGGTTTGTGGGGAGGCCAGGAGTCAGAGAGGGGTGCCAGTAAAGAGATGGAAAGAGAAGAGGCCACAGGATCAAGTTCAACATACCATAGAATAGGCTGCTTAGAGCCAGTGGATTCTAGAAATAGGATTCTGGCATTATTTGGTCACTGTGACCTTGGGCAAGAGATGCCGCTCTCTGGGAAGTAATTTCTCTTTTGGTTAGTTGGCTAATGATAACAGTCTTGGATTGTTAGGGCCAGATGCGGTGGCTCACACCTGTAATCCTAGCACTCTGGGAAGCTGAGGCAGGTGGATAGCCTCAATAGTTTGAGACTAAACAAGAGTGAGATCCTGTCTCTTAAAATAGCCAGGCGTTCTGGCGGACACTTGTAGCCCCAGCTACTCAGGAGGCTGAGACAAGAGGATCAGTTGAGTCCAACAGTTTGAGGTTGCTGTGAGCTATGATGCCCTAGCACTCAACCCCTGAGTGAGACTCTGTCTCCAAATAAAAAAAGTCTTTGGTTGTTAAGAGTCATATCCTAATGCTAAACACAGATCTGGGTCATAGTAAATACCTCTTAAATGGTAGGCCATTTGTGTTTATGGTTGCAATAATGATTATGTTGAGTGCTGAGGTCTGGGTGATTCTTGATCCCTCTCCAGGTGGAAGCTCCCTTCATACCAAAGTTTAAAGGCCCTGGTGATACGAGTAACTTTGATGACTATGAGGAGGAAGAGATCCGGGTCTCCATCAATGAGAAGTGTGGCAAGGAGTTTTCTGAGTTTTAGGGGTGTGCCTGTGCCCCCATGGGTTTTTTTTCTTTTTTTTTTTTTCTTTTTTTGTGGGGGGGTGGGAGGGTTGGATTGAACAGCCAGAGGGCCCCAGAGTTCCTTGCATCTTATTTCACCCCCACCCCACCCTCCAGGGTAAGGGGAGCAGAAAGCCCAGATATTTGGAGGGACAGAAAACACCAGCTGCTCCCCTTCTCTCCTTCACCCTCCTAAACATTCTACCACTTTTCCCTTCCTCCTCCCCTGTGACCCCATCCCACCCTCAGTTCACTTCTGCCTGTTTTAATGAGTTTCTTAGCTCCAGTCAGACCAGGTTTTGCTGGTGTATCCAGGGACAGGCTGTGGAAAGAGGGGCCCAAACATAACCTATAGCCCCCCACACACACACCCCACCACATCACAGGCACCACTCTCTAAGAGCAAATGAAGGAAAAGCCAACAACCTTCCCTTCAGAGCCATCCTGCCTGGGAAGGAGAGATTTTAGTGACATGTTCAGTGAGCTGCTTGCTAGAATTTTTTTTAAAAAAACAATTTAAAATCTTATTTAAGTTCCACCAGTGCCTCCCTCCCTTTTTCCTCTACCCTCATCCCTCCCACTTACCCACCCCCAATCCACAAGTCCATTTTAACAAGGCTGAGAAGCAGATTGACTTTGTCAAGGGAAGTGCTGGGGTTCAACCTCTGCCCTGAGCTGCTAATCCCCCCTGCCCCCTTTTGGGGTGGTAGGGGGGCCTCTGCCAATCCTGCAAGGATCTCAGCCCCTTTAGGAACCCTACTCTCTTCCACAACAGACCTTTTCTTCACTCTTGGGCTTGGGAGCCAGACAAAGCACCTGCCCCTCTCCCTGCCAAAGAGGAGCCACCCCCCCAAAAGAGGGGGAGCCCCATACCCAGAGTCTTTCCTCCCAGCAGCACTTCCCCCAAACTCTTTAATAAATTTTCTCAGCTAGATCTTAATGCCCAGCCTCCTCTCAAGTTGGAAGGGCACCCCTGCAAAAGGACATGGAAGATGCAAAGTCTCCCTCCCCCAACCCCCTCCCTGTGGCCCAGGGTTCAAGGCCAGGGTTGTTGGAGACGGACTGCCTGTTTTATTCACCCAGCTGCTTCCGTCCCCCATCATGGGCCCCCCAATCCTGGGTGCCCTTCCTCTAGTTTAGCTGTCAGCTGTCCATCACCTCTTCTTCCACCCGTCTTTGATTTGTGCTTTTTTCTCTTAATAGAAAAGTGGGGAGCCACCCCATTCATCCTCCTATTTGTCCCTCTCATAACTTCTCCCCATCCCAGGAGGAGCTCTCAGGCCTGGGGTGGGGCTCCGGGTGGTCGCGGGGGTGATTCAACCTGTGTGCTGCGAAGGACAAGACTTCCTCTTGAACAGTGTGCTGTTGTAAACATATTTGAAAACTATTACCAATAAAGTTTTGTTTAAAAAAAAAGTGTTGCTGGTGTTTTCGACTTCGGTCACCCACCCACACACCCCCAGAGGGTTGGAAAGGGAATTTTGGACCCCAGCGTCCAGGTTGATCAGGCCCTGGCCTGGAGTCGTAGTAAAACCGCGTTTAGCCGGAATTCCGCCACTCCTCCCGCCACGCAAGAGAAGGGGGCGCAAAATGCCCTTTGACCCCCCAGATTCGGGTCCCCAAATAGGCAGAGCGACCTCTCTGCATCCAGCCCAAAGCCGAGAGGGCGCTCTAGGGAGGCGGTGAGGTCGTCGCGCCCGAAGGCCGAACGGCGGCGGGGGCGGACAGGCAGGGGGAGTAGAGGGGGGGAAAGACTGTGCGCGACCCCCTCCCTGCATCCAAAGCGCGGGGCCAGGCGCGCCAGAGGAGTGGAGAAACGACCACAGCCCGAAGGTCCCCGCAGCGCTCTGAGAGCGCGCCGGACCCGGCCCGCAGGCGGCGAGTTCCCGGTAAGTGCGGTCCCGAGAGCGCAGCGCGCCCGAGAGGCGTGGAGAGGGGGGCTGGGCGCCGGGGACGTCTGGGTCCCGCGCCCAATGGCTGGAGGGCGGCCGAGCGCCGCCCGTCCGCCCAGCCCGCCCCCTCTCCCCTCCCCCCGGCACTCCCCTCCCCCTCCCCCGCCTGTCGCTTTCCCCCGCCCCCGCCCCGGCGCCAACTCCGCGGCGCCTCCTTAAAAAGCGCGCGGGAGTTGTAAGGGGGGGGGCCGGAGTGAGCCGGAGTGAGCGAGAGCGCAGGGTAAGAGGGGCGGGCGGGGGGCCCGGGCTCCACCTTAA
>NW_003852522.1:589513-595286 GCF_000181295.1 Otolemur garnettii
GCCTGACCCGCGGCCGCGTACAGGGGCTGCTGGAGGAGGAGGCAGCGGCACGGGGCCGCCTCGAGCGCACCCGCCTCGGAGCGCTTACCCTGCCCCGCGGGGACAGGCCCGGACGGGCGCCGACGACCGCCAGTGCCCGCCCGTCGCGGAGCAAGGTGAGCGCGCTGGGGCGCCGCGCGGTGGGCAGGTGCGGGCGAAGTTCGTGGCAGGGGCGCGAGTCCCAGAGGAACTAAGTGGCTGAGGCTTTGCGCGGGTTTCGCGCGAGCTCGGTGCTTGGTGACCTTGGCAAGTGACTTAATCTCCCTGAGCCTCAGTTTCCTCCGCCGTAAATGCGATTTACTGACAGTAGCGACCCCTTGGGGTTGTTGAGCGAGTTCAGTGAGATTTGGTTGAGGGCTGTATTAACACAGAGCCTGGCATGGAACGATGCCTGAAAGTTAGTCCGTATTGTTATTAAAGGTCGTGTTGGGCATACGACTCAGCTCTCCTAGTCTCTGAGGCCAGGATCAGAGCAGCTACTAATCTTATTTCTCTCCCTATCCCCAGAGAGGTGGAGAAGATCGAGTGCTTGAGAAAGAAGAGGAAGAAGATGATGATGATGAAGAAGATGATGATGATGATGTGTCGGAGAGCTCAGAAGTGCCCGATAGTGACCGTCCTGCAGGTGCCCAGCACCATCAACTTAATGGTGAGCGGGGCCCTCAGAGTGCCAAGGAGAGAGTCAAGGAGTGGTCACCCTGTGGACCCCACCAGGGCCAGGATGAAGGCCGGGGACCAGCACCGGGCAGTGGCACCCGCCAGGTGTTTTCCATGGCAGCCATGAATAAGGAAGGGGGATCAGGTAAGGATCTCTCTAGGTGGGGCTTGAGGGGGGCAGTTTCTGGTAGGGAGGAATCAAACCCTAAGACAAAGCCACAGGCAGCTGTTTTTTTCTTTCCCAGCCTCTGTTGCCACTGGGCCAGACTCCCCATCCCCTGTGCCTTTACCCCCAGGAAAACCAGCTCTCCCTGGGGCTGACGGGACCCCTTTTGGCTGTCCGTAAGTCGGGGTGTTTGAGACATGGGGGCACTGCCCAAGTGTGTGTAATTGTGTAATACTTAGAGAGGTGTCAGTATTCACTGATGCCTTGTTTTGCTACAGTTCTGGGCGCAAAGAGAAACCAGCTGACCCCGTGGAGTGGACAGTGATGGACGTAGTGGAATATTTCACCGAGGCAGGCTTCCCAGAGCAGGCAACAGCTTTCCAAGAGCAGGTGAGTTTCTAGCACAGGACTAGATACCATAGCATACACACACTCATGGGAGGGGGGTGGTGTTCTTACTTTCTCTTTGTTCTCCTGTCCTGTCCTGTCCTGTCCAGGAAATTGACGGCAAGTCTCTGCTGCTAATGCAGCGTACAGATGTGCTCACCGGCCTGTCCATCCGCCTGGGCCCAGCCTTGAAAATCTACGAGCATCACATCAAGGTGCTTCAGCAAGGCCACTTTGAAGATGATGACCCTGATGGCTTTCTAGGCTGAACGCCCAGCCTTACCCCTACCCCAGCCCATTCCAGCTACCTTCTCACCCAAGACCCCCCAAAGTCCAGGAGCTGGATGGGACACCCTCAGCCCTCATAACAGATTCCAGGGAGGAGACACTCTTTACTCATTTCTCCATTTCATGTCTCTCTTTACACACATCAACTCCCCGCTCATCAGTACGGTGGAGGGACAGTGGCCTGTTCATTTCACCCCTAGAAGGCCAATCCTTCCTCCAGCCCAGGACATTTTTGGAAAAAGAAAAAACAAAAGGAATAGAGGGGCTTCTCATCCCCTCCAAGATCCTCTTCAGTTCAGCCATTTGTTTCCTGTATAAATGTTTTTTTCTTGCCTGTTTATTTTGGTGGGTGGCCTTTTCTCCACCACCGCCCATGCCCTTTTTCCAGGCTACCTTGGGCCCCTAGAGAGTGGCTGGGGTGGGTTACCTGGGCTTTCTTTCCCCTTTCTTTCTTTCTGTTGGTTGTTGCTCCAGCTGGCTATATTGCTTTTTAATATTGCACCGAAGGTTTTTTAAATAAAATTTTAAAAAAAGGAAAAGGAAAAAAAATTACCACAGAGTCCATTTTATGAGTGGGTTGGGGAGGGACAGTGAAGAGCCTCCTAGGAGACCCTAAGGTTAGAACAAAATTGTTTGGGCAGAGAGAAAGCCAAGTGCATGGTGCTGCCTCATAGCCTGCAGTAATAATAACCACTCCAGGAGGGTGGGGATAAAACACCCAGGTACACAGAGTAGGTGCTCAAATGTTAATATGTGTTGAGTAACTAGCAGTTCACGCCATGGTTTGGGGTTTTTTGGTTTTTTGTTTGTTTTTTGTTATTTTGCAGTTTTTGGCCGTGGCTGGGTTTGAACCCACCACCTCTGGCATATGGGACTGGTCCCCTACACCTGTGAGCCACAGGCACTGCCCACCCATTTTTTTTTTTCTTCTTTCTTGAGACAGTCTCTTTTGCCCAGGCTAGAGTTCCATGGCATCAGCCTAGCTCACATCAACGTAAGACTCTTAGGTTCAAGCAATCCTGCCTCAGCCTCCTGAATAGTAGCTGGAACTACAGGCACCTGCCATAACACCTGGCTAATTTTTCTATTTTTAGTAGAGATGGGACCTCCCTCTTGCTCAGGCTGGTCTCAAACTCCTGAGCTCAAAGGGATCCTCTCGCTTTGGCCTCCCAGAGTGCTAAGATTACAGGCATGAGCCACTGTGCTGGCCCATGCTTTTTGTCTTTAAAGAGACAGGGTCTGTCATAGAGGCTAGATTGAAGTAGCATGATCTAAGTTCACTGTAGCTTCTAACTCCTGGGCTCAAGCAATCCTATATAGCCTCTCAAGTAGCTAGTGCTACGGTCCAGTGCCAGGGCTGTTTTTTTTTTTTCTTCTTTTCTTTTTTAGAGACAAGGTCTTGCTATGTTGCCCAGACTAATTTCAAAACTACTGGCCTCAAGCGATCCTCCTCAGCCTCTTGAGTAAATTAGGAGCTTCATTTTTCCTCGGTTCTTCCTGCAGCCCTATGGGGCAAAGAACTAAAACCCCGCTTCACAGATGAAGCAACTGGCCCAGCCCAGCAAAGATGCTTGCTCAGGGTCACCACACAGGGCTGTGTTTGACACTGTCTTGAGTTCTTTACTCAGTTTTTAAATATAATAAATGTGTTTGGCTTCATAGCTATGTAACTTAGCCTGTACATGCTACAAAGAATCTAATACAAATGTAGTGGACAGGGATCTGTTCTGAGACCATTGTAGGGTCTCCAGCCTTCATGTTCCTCTCCATAATAACAGCGGAAGGGATTGGGCCATCAAATGAAATCATGGGATAGGAAAAATTTTCCAAGTGAAGTTTTTAGTAGTAGTAGTTATAGCTACATCACAAATCCCTACTAAGTTCTTGCCTAGTTTCTCGACCCCATTACAGTCAAAAACATAACATTGGGGGTGGACCTACGCATCCTTTCTTTGTCTACCTGCGCCCCAAAGATTTGGACGCACATGAGATACTACTCTTCTCTAGGAAATCACCTTGGTGAGATAAAGGTGCCACACCCGTGAGATGTGACCACTCCAGCGCCAGCCTGGGTCTTTTCACTCAGCTCATCCCTCCTTCCCACCGCCAGGTTCCCTTAGCGCGCGTGTGCGCAGGGCACGAGGGTGCGCAGCCAGTGAGTGCGCAGGACCAGAGCAGCGCGCCCCTCCTGCTTGTTGATATTCAAAAGAGGCGAATTCACCCAGCGCCACGGCGCTGGTGGAGAGGTTGAGGCCCGGGAGAGTTGGAGGGGGACGCTCCCAGCCCAGCCAAATCCTAGGATCCTGGGGCTGGGTGAATCTAGCCTATGGCTACCCGTGGCTGAGTACGAGAAGCTTAAAGAGGCTGAGGTCCCGCCCCTGCCCCAAGGATGGCTACGGAGCAGTGGTTCGTGGGGCCTCTTCCTCTGGGCCCCGGAGAAACGCCGCCCCCGGAGGACTTGGAACGCAGAAAGCAGCCTTGTGGAAACTCCTCGTGGTCGACGGCCCCTGTTATTACTGGAGACCCACCGGAACCAGAGCCTGAGGACGTCCAGGGCCAGCTGCCAGAGGCCTCAGCGACCTCTACACCTTCCCCTGAGCCTCTTGTCCCCCCTGGGCCAACCCCTCCCCGCCTACCCCTAGACACTATGTTCAGCCCCATCACCGAACAGCTCCGCTACCTGCTCAAGAAGGCAGATGATTTCCAAAGCTACTTGCTCTACAGGTGAGGGTGGATGTGGTCTTAAGTTCCTGTGGGTAAGGAGACTTGGAGAAGGTGACAGGATAGGTGACACACACCATGGTGGCAAAAATAAATGCATTAGGAGCTAGAGGAAGACAGTAAATGAAGCTAGCTGATTAGGAATCCACTTTCAGAGAATAATGAGAACTGCAGAATTGGGGGGTAGTGTGTCTGGGGGTTGCCAAATCTCTAGGACTTTTTCTCGCAGTTTTTAAGTGTTGGCTTAAATTTTGAACCTTGTGCTGAGCTAAACAAAACTCACCTGAGTCAAATTTGGCCACTGTCTGCCAGTTTGAGACCCCAAAGGATAATGTGATTCCCAAACAGGAGAAAAAGAGATTGCAATGCTCACATTTTAATGTCTATTGGAATCCCCTGAGAGGCTTTTAAACTCCAGAGTTCTGGGCTTCACCCTGCCTGGAGTTTTGAGTCCAAAGTGAGTTGTAGCCCTCAGGTGTCAGCCTTTTAACAAGTGTTCCAAAAGGTTTTGATGCAGATACTCAGAGAAAAGCCTGGGACTAGATTTTGCACCAGGGATCTAGGCCAGGGACACATGTGAAAGGTTAGTAGAATGAGGGAAACTGGGGAAGGAGAGGGATCCCAGGCAAAGGCCCCCTTCTCCCTTCAGCAGGGACCGAGTACAAAAGGAGCAGCTGGCAAAAGCCATGCCAACCTTCCTACAGATGTGCGAACCCTACTTTCTATACTTGGAAGCAGCTGCAAGGAGCATTCCCCCTATCTATGGAGCCCTGCAGGAGCTGGTCCGAAAGGGGGTGCGTGTGGAGCAGGTTTTCTGGACCCCATGCCTCTTCTCAAAGCTCCAGGACTGGGGGGTGAGAGCAAGGGGCCTATTCCCAGCTAGGGCAGCTGATCTCATTATACCTCCTCTTCTATGCAGCTGTTAGAGATCTCCCAACAGCTGACCCTGCGCCTGGAACAACTGGTGCTCATGTATGCCTCCTTTGGGTTTGTGAACTTGGAGGAAACTGACCCTCTAAGGTAAAAGGCAAAAAACTGGGATTGGGGGTTTGTGGCATAGCCAGGGTCCAGCCTCATCCCTTCACTGTCCCATTTCCTGCCAGCATCTCCTGTTTCTTCTGTGGAAGGTTCTCCATCAGCCCTTCCCATGAAGTATCTATCTTCAGATACTGTGCCCCAGCTGCCTACACTGCTAGCCGCTTCCCCAGATACCTCTATAAGAAGATGCGCTGGAACCTTGAAACCATCCCAGGACCCAGTGGCAGGGGACAAGATTCCCATGTGGAATAGTAAGTCCCCTTGCCAAAATCAAAGTACTGCCCTCTATAATGAATGCTAATATGGGCCTCTGAACCACCACCACCACCAAAGGATGAAAAGTAAAGCAGGAAACCAAAGACCTTTGAAAGGCCACCATTACCTTTTTTTAAAATTCACTCTCCCATCAAAATAAAAGAAAGTCCTTAAAAGGAGGCTGGCAGGGAGGAGAAAAGGCCTTGGTTTTTTTTGTTGTTT
>NW_003852522.1:596497-597721 GCF_000181295.1 Otolemur garnettii
CAGCCATAACCTCTCACTCAAGGGGCGGGACTCCGGAAGGCAGGGGTTACTAAAGTCCAGGCTTGTCTGTCCCCGCCCCCGCACCCCCCCCCAGGATTTTGTGCCCACAGCCACCTGGAGACTACCAACAGCTGCTGACCATCGGCTTCGAGGAGCCGTCACACATACTGGCCACCGACCTGCTGGTGCAGATCCTCACAGGCCAAGCAGGCCCGGCCCGGCCCCCGAGCACAGCCGGGCCCGCAGCGTGGGCAGCGCAGGGGTCTTGAACCTGGGGAAGCGGGTAGAAGCTGGACCTTGATAGTTCCAAACTCCAGCAAAGAGGCTCGCTCGTTCTCCAAGTGTACCCCGGCCTCGCCTTCCAAAGAGCCAGGCTGAATTGATCTGTCCGCACAGAGTTCAGCTCGGCCGTGGGACCTTGAGCGGGAACACACCAGTTTTGTGTTAAATAAAAGAGGTCACAGGCTTAGCGTCTGCACACAGCGCCGCGCCCCTCCCCTTGGGGCGGGAGGTCCCCGCCCACCCGCTCAGCCTTCTGGGAGGTGTAGTTTCTGGAAACAGTCCACCCCTAAGTAGGCGAGAGCGCTACGCATTCACAGATGCGCATATAAAGCAAAAAGGGAAGTAGCGGATCCTGTCAACAATTCAGGAAACCTCAGATTTCGGGTAGCAAGAAAATTCGACGCCTCCTGAAGGAAAGGATTTAGAGCCATACTCCTTTTTTTGACCCGGAAGTTGTTTTCTAATGTAAAAAACTACACTACCCGACGTGCCCCCGGAAAATGTTCGCGATCAGATTCCGAAAGGTGGGGTCAGACTTTTTTTCCTCTTCCAGCTTTTGATACTTTGGATCCGACCAGGTGGCTGTCCTTCTTGGGGTATCTGGGGCGCGAGCCGGGTGGGAGAGTTGTAAGGAACTCCAGCTTGGGGTCAATCTCTCCTCTCCCCAACCTTGGACTAGAGAGAAGACCCAAGATAACACAGGTGAAAAAGCTCCCGCGGGCTAGTGGCGAAGCTTGGCCCCGAAGCAGGTCCGTCTGATCTCAGGTGGCCCCTTGCAAGGGGAAGGATGCCCTTCCTTACGTGGGAGTCAATCAAAAGGAACTCGCCCCGTGAGTCTTCCCATGGTTTTGAGAATCTTTACCTCTGGCTTGGCGCCTGTGGCTCAAATGGCTAAGGCGCCAGGCACATACACGTAAGGTGGCAGGTTCGAATCCAGCCCGG
>NW_003852522.1:598309-599383 GCF_000181295.1 Otolemur garnettii
CTACGCCCAGAAGTTGGAGGTTGCTGTGAGCTGTCTGATGCCATGGCACTCTACCAAGGGTAATAAAGTGAGACTCTGTCTCTACAAAAAAAAAAGAAAAAAAATTAGTAGTGAATATTTTCCTTTTTTGTACTATGTCTTGGCAATCTGGTATTTAACACTTATAGTGTATCTCAGTTGAGACTAGCCACAAGTGGCTCTAGGCTGTCTTCCTTTAAGTGAAACCCATAGTCTGCATAAGACTAAAGGTTTCCTGTGGGTAGTGGCAGTGCAATACTGGGAGAGGAAGGAAACCAGCTTGATTTCCTGGGTCCTGTTGCTCTCTACACCCATGATTCTCACACTTTAGCATGCATCAGAATCACATGGAGAGTTTGATCATTAAGGCTATGATAAGACTCAAGAATGTGCTTTTTTTTTTTTTTTTTGAGACAGAGACTCTCTTTGCCACCCTTGGTAGAGTGCTATGGTGTCACAGCTCACAGCAACCTCGAACTCTTGGGCTTAAGCAATTCTCTTGCCTCAGCCTCCTAAGTAGATGGGACTACAGGTGCTGGCCACAATGCCTGGGTATTTTTTTCTTTTTTTTAGAGACAGGGTTTTGCTCTTGCTCAGGCTAGTCTCAAACTCCTGAGAGCTTGGCTCAGTGCCTGTGGTTCAAGTGGCTAAGGCGCCAGCCACATACACCTAAGGTGGCGGGTTCAAATTCAGCCCCGGCTGCCGAACAACAATGACAGCTGCAACCAAAAATAGCTGGACGTTGTGGCGGGCACCTGTGGTCCCAGCTACTTGGGAGGTGGAGGCAGAAGACTCACTTGAGCCCAGGAGTTGGAGGTTGTTCCCAGCCTTTTTTTTTTTTTTTTGAGACACAGTCTCTGATCTGTGGCCCAGAGCTAAAGTGCCTCAGTGCCTCAGTCTAGCTCACAACAACCTCCTGCCTCAGCCTCCCTGGTCATCACCAGCCACCACACTGGATCTCATTTCAAGTCTCCAAGGGCTGCTCCTTCCTGCCTCCTTGGCTCCCCAGAGTGCATAGGCATGAGCCACCCTAACCCCTGGCCAAGAATTGCATTT
>NW_003852522.1:600889-610423 GCF_000181295.1 Otolemur garnettii
CCATCCAGGGAAAAGGGATTAAGCAGGACTTTCGAATTGAAAGCTGTAGGCTCTGTTGCAAACAGGTGAAGTTTGCCACTCTCCTTCCCTTCCTTCCCTCCCACCCAATTTTAAAAGTTTCTTTCTAAAGTGTCACAATTGTGAAAAGTTCAGTACATTTTTATTTTGTTATATTTAATAGTTTAAGAAGCATGATTTCTCTTATAAAGCCTGTGTTTCTAGTTGCTTTTGGAAACCAGAAACTCCTGATACTCCCCACTCCACTTGTACACTCGTTCGTTGTGAGAAACAATGTCAAGAACAGTGATCATCAGAAACTGCTGGTGTTGAGAAGTAGCTTGTACCCTCACTACCTACCCCCCTTTTTTATAGCTTTCTATACGTCCCCAGGATAGGAAAAGCCCTCTTATCACTGTTAAAGAGGCCCACTTGGCACTAATAGCCAACGCCCAGAGGGCGCTGCGTAAGCCGTTGGCACTAATAAATGCTGAGAAAGCAGGCTGAAAAGAGAGGACGCGAGCTCTGAGCGCCACATTTTGCGCCCGCACCGCCAGGTGGCAGTCGGACTCGGACCAGGCCGGGTCTGGCACCGGGAGGCGGGCAGCCCGGGAACAGGGCGCTAAGGGCACATACCCACATCCCGGCATTCCAGTCGGCACCTCTTGCGGGCTTGCTCAGGCCCCACTGCAGAAGGACCCAGAAGAAAACAGCATCCACTGCCCTGATAGAAGAGTTTTTATTGGGGGAGGGGGCAGCTGAGGTGGTGACCCCAGCCCTCTGACGCCAAGGGAGGATAGTTCAGTTTGCAATTGGGAGAAGGGCTAGACAGTTTCACTGGCACAGCTGTGGATGTGGTCACTTTCCCAGTGCAGACTAAACAGTTTTAAAGAGAGGACTGGTCAATTTCATAAAGTCAAGAACAAGGATGGGCGGGTCGATTTCATCTTCTCCAGCACAGAGGGCCTTCTGCCTAAGCAGAGAACACTGCTGGGCGCCCCGCCTCCAACCTGGTCCTCCGACGGGTGTGTTGCATCCGGCCATGGTACCCAAGCTATTCAAACCTCAAGGTTTGTGCTCTTCCTAGTGAAAGAGAGGGCTAGAGGTTAGGCTGGCCCTCAGTGACCCGCGCACCGCACCCAGGTGCAGGGTGGGGCGGTTTGGGCCGCTGGACGACTGCATCCTCCTCACCCTCGGGCTGCGCCCACAGAGTTCTGGCCACAGTAGCGCTCCAAGGGGGTGGGGGCGGAGATACATCTTTCCATACACAAAGTGCTGACACTGCAATGTGGGGGGGGGCGGGGGACGCTGTGTGTGACAGCGACAAGTGCTTTAGGCACAGGGGAAGGGGACTCCCACCTGCTCCAGGCCGTTCTCCGAAGCCTTTCTGCGGGGGGGCCAGATCACCGCCAACTTTCCATCGCCCCTGCTCGCTGTGGGGGAAGGGGCGCTCAGCCGGGGTTGCTCCTCCTTTCACCAGGTGGAGGCAGCCAGGATGAAAGAGGCCGGCCGCACCCCTTAAACACACACAGGCGTTCACCCTTCTCTTTCCCACGGAGGCCTTCATCCAGCTCCGGGGAACCCAGGAACCAAAGGAGGAAGGAGAGCCAGGAACCCGAAAATTTAGAGGGAAGAACCCAGAGAGGGTTCCTTGGAACTCGACAAACAGGAAGACATCTGGAATCCTCCCCCACCCAGCCTCCGCAACCTAGAGGGTGGGGGTCTGGTAGTCCACCCATCACTCGGGTGGGAAGTAGAGCGCAAGGAGTGGGCAGCCCAAAGTAGTAGGGCAAAGGACAGAAAATTGAGAATAAGGTCCTGAGAGTCTGGGAGCCTCAAGAGAGACCGTGAGAATCCAAGAACCAGAAAAGGAGCCACTGGACTTGGGCTTTCAGCGGGGACCGCTGGAAGCCTGGGGGTCCCCGGCGTCGCGGCGCCTTACCGGTGAGGCTCGGCGCCGGGTCCTTGAAGTCTACGGTACCGTAGACGCTGCGCCGCTGGCGCTGCAGCTCCCGCTCGCGCTCGCGCACCTCGCGCACCTCCTGCTCTAGCAGCGACGGAGCGATAGGTGCCGGGGCGCGAGCCAGCACTACCGAGCGCGGACGGCCTCCGGGTTCTGGCCGCCACTGCGGGCTCACGCCGCCTTCCGCCGCCACCGAGGAGGAACCGCTCTCCGCCGCGGCCTCGAAGAAGCGCTTGAGTTCACCCAGCGGCGGCGGGGACCCGGAGCGCGGGACTGGGGTCGCGGGGCGCATTAGCGCCGCCTGCCGGTGGGCCTCCCGCTCGATGTCTCGCTGCATCTGCGCACCCGCGCGCGCGCGCTCCAAGGCGCGCGTGGGCGCGGGGCCAGGGCCGGGCAGACTGAGCACTGGCCGCACACGCAACTCCACGAATTCGCGGCCCGCGCGGCCCGGGCTCAGGCCCCGGCTCCGCCGCAGGCTTTCTTCACGTTCGCAGCTGCGGCGGATTTCGCGCTCGATGGGCGTCTCCATGGGCAGCTCCTCTGGGTCTGGTTGGAGATCTTCGGGACACAGAAGAAAACTCAGCTGCGGGGTTTCCAGGCTTGACCCAGAGGAGATCTTAGGGCCCGGAGGGGGAAACTGCCCCTGGACCTCTGCGCTTCTCGCTTCGGACGGCCCAGGATCGTCACTGCCTGGCTTAGGACGCACAAAGCCTGCAGCCGCGGCAGGCGGGGCTGATGGCTGGAGGACTTCGCTCTCTTGCTCAGGGGTCTCAACGCCCTGCCCTGTGGAGGGCACAAGGACCTCGCAGCTCTGCCAGGGGACTTCAAGCTTCTCTACAGGAGGCTCAGGGGGCTCTTGGCCCCACGCTTCAGACGACCCCAGGGTTCCACTCTCTCGCACGGGGGCCTCGGTGTCCAGGGTTGGAACCAACTCGGAACCCTCAGTTCCCCTCGCCAGGATTTTGATGCCCAGAGCTAGGACACAGTGCTCTGTGAGGCACCTGTGGCTGTGGTCGCCGCCCTTTGGTTCCAAGGCGTCGCCCGTACTGGCCGCTTCTCTCTGACCCGCCTCTGGCCTCCAAGAACGGCCCCCCAGGGGCAGGGCCGGGCGCCGCCCCCGGCACCTGCCAGGAGGACTCCAGCCCCGCCCTCTGGACACCCATGCCTCGCCGGGGTTGGCGGGGCACAGAATTTCATCTACTGGAGCGTCCAGGTCAGCTCAAGAAGCAGGACTTCTTGCAAGAGAGCTTCTCTAGACCTGGCCAACTACCTAGGAGGCACTCTGGGTGCGGTGTTTTACCAATGAGTGCACCCTGGCACCTTTTGGGACCCGTGTCCCTGGCGTTGCGTAGGAGACTTGACCACAGTAGTGCGCCGGGCTGGGCTTCTGAACCACTGGTCCTCATGTCGGGGGTGTCCTCCGAAGCCATCTTTCCAGCACCTGGCCAGGCCAGGCCAGCCCAGCCGGCGTGAGGCAGCCAGCCGCGACGCCCCTGAGCCCTTGGGCCTTCCCTTTGGGTTCCACCCTTGCTGTGCACAGCTCAGACCCGAGGGGGCGCCAGGCGCCGCCTTACTGCGCGCCAGGCTCTCCCTCCCCGGAGAGGGCTGGGCTGGGTTCCCAGCCACTGCACCGCAGCCCCCGCCAAGCAGAAAAGCGGCTTCCCCTCCCCTACCGGCAAAGTCTGGTGTCCGCGGCCAAGTGCACTCCCAGATTGAGGGAGGAGGGAGAGACAGACACAGCGCGCCTAGGGCACAGCGTAGAGGTTGCGGTTGAAAGGCGGTCACCTTGGGCTCGGGCGGCCAGGCAGGCCCAGACTGGGGGCAGGAGGTGTCCTGGCTGGCGGGAGATAGCGGCTCCCTGAGGCTGGGACCAGAATGTGTCGTTCAAGAGCAGGATGGATGTCCATGTCCCGGCGTGGGCCATCCACCCCTAAGGACATTTTCCACTCTTCCCCCTGGTGGAAGTAGGCTCTCCCTAGAACCTGCCCCCGACCCTCACTACTCTAGAGTGAGCAGGAAGAAAGATATAGTTATCTAGAGAAAGTAGAGGGAGGGCTACATAGCCTTCCAGGAATCCGACTATCTGATCATCTCTTCCTCCAACTCCTTCCCTCCCCCTCTATGATGACTCCCCCCCTCTCTTCCATTCTCTCACTATACTGCCCGCCCCATCCCTACCTCCTCCCTCTGACCCCATTGGTCTAATTAGAATCAGGCCAACCTGAGCTCCATCCCATTTATAACCTAAGCAAGGTGTGAACCTTCTCCAAGGCATAGTTTCTTTCTCTGAAAATAAGATTAGCAGTGCCTACTGGTGAAGGAGGTGATGAGGATTTGAAGTTATAGACTGGAAAACGTCTCTATGGGTCCTTCTCTCCTCTATCACTTCTGGTGCTTACTCCGGCAGTGCTAACTGGGCTCTTGGTCCTCATTCCACTGAGCTTTCTCTGTCCACAGACACCTGCCCTTTTGGCAGATCAGTTGCTGTCACCTCCCTCCGTCCTCCTTCCCATTAGCTCCTTGGTCTTTGAGGACACCACCAATCCTGATTTCCTCCTATTTCATAGACACCTCTTCCCATATATCTGTTTCAATTGCATCAACAGACTTCCAGTGAGGTCAGCAGATGGGAGAGAGAAGTGTGAGGTCAAGATATTTATTCCAGGCGGTGCCTCTGGCTCAAAAGGGTAGGGCGCTGGTCCCCTATGCCAGAGGTGGTGGGTTCAAACCCAGCCCCTGCCAAATACGCCCCCCCAAAAAAAGATATTTATTCCATGTTCCCTCACTCCAAGCTCTACACAGCTAGCAGCTCCACACAGCATTTCCGGGGTTAAGAGAGTGGTAACAACACCCAGAGTGCTGGACTATGCCTTAATGATTCCCCTATACCTTTGTAAGCTCTTTATTAAGCTTTCATCAGTTACTCTGGGTATACTAACTTTTCCCATAAGGACTCAGACTGACAATTTCATGCTTTTTTTTTTTTTTTTTTGACAGAGCCTCAAGCTGTCCCCCTGGGTAGAGTGCTGTGGCATCACAGTTCACAGCAACCTCCAACTCCTGGGCTCAAGCAAGTCTTCTGCCTCCGCCTCCCAAGTAGCTGGGACCACAGGTGCCCGCCACAGTGCCCAGATGTTTTTTGGTTGCAGCCATCATTGTTGTTTGGTATGTCCGGGCTGGATTTGAACCCACCACCTTAGGTGTATGTGGCTGGTGCCTCAGCCATTTGAGCCACAGGTGCCGAGCCTTGAGACAGAATCTTAAGCTGTCACCCTGGGTAGAGTGCTGTGGCATCACAGCTCACAGCAACTTCAAACTCTTGGGCTTAAGTGATTCTCTTGCCTCAGCCTCCCAGGTAACTGAGACTACAGGCGCCCACCACAACACCTGGCTATTTTTTTTTTGTTGTCATTGTTGTTTTAGCTGGCCTGGGCAGGGTTTGAACCTGGCTGGCATCCTACCCTCTGAGCTACAGGCACCGCCCTCTTTTTTTTTTTTTTTAAGAAAAAGAGACAGGGTCCACTCAGGCTGGAGGACAATGGCCCACCATAGCTCACTATAACCTCAAACTCCTGAGCTCAAGCCATCCTCCCATCCTAGCCTCCTGAGTAGCTGGATTACAGGTGTGCACAAACGCACCTGGCTAATTTTTATTTTTGTAGAGGTGGGGTCTCACTATGTTGTCCAGGCTGATCTCAAACTCCTGGCCTCAAGTGATCTTCCTACCTCAACGTCTCAACTCAGCCTCCCAAAGTGCTGAGATTACAGTTTTGTTAATCTCATGGGTGTTGTGTTGTTTTGTTCTGTTCTGTTTGTTTTGTTGAGGCAGGTTTTTTCTCCTTCTGGGTATTGAGTGCAATGGCAACCTTAAACTCCCAGCCTCAAGAGATTCTCCTTCCCAAAGTGCTAGGATTACAGATGTGAGTCACTAACGCTGGCCAATCTCATACTTTAAACACTTGACTTCTACTCTGGGCTTTAAACTCACACCCAACAGTCTCCAGTCTAATAGGTATCTGAGACTGAACACTCCAAAAACTTAACTCTTGGTTTCCCCTAAGCTCACTCCTCCCTACTATGTGTGGCAACTCCACTCATTCCTACCAAAAACCAAGGATTTGGCTTCAATTTCTCTTTCCTTCATCTGCCCTCCAATCCATCGTCAAACCTGTTGGCTCTACCTCCAGACTCATTCTGAATTCATCCACTTCTCTCCACACTTGCAAGCATCTCCTCTCTCTCCAAATGTTTCTATCAAATTCAGAATAAAAATCCAAATTCCGGTTCGGCTCCTGTAGCTCAGTGGCTAGGGCTCCAGCCACATACACCAGGGCTGGCGGGTTCAAAGCTGGCCCAGGGCCTGCTAAACAACAATGACAACTACAACAACAACAAAAATAGCTGAGTGTTGTGGTGGGCCCCTGTAATCCTAGCTACTTGGGAGGCTGAGGCAAGAGAATTGCTTAAGCCCAAGAGTTTGAGGTTGCTGTGAGCTGTGACATCACAGAACTCTACTGAGGGCTACAAAGTAAGAGTCTCTCTCTCAAAAAAAAAAAAAAAATCCAAATTCCCTACCCTGCCCACTTCTCAGAGCTCATTCTCTGACATTATGCCCTTAGATCACTTTGTTCCAACCTTTTTGCTTCCCTCAAATCCCCTAACTGCATTCTGGTTAAAATGTCTATTATGTGGCTGTTTTCTGCTATTCAGGTCTCAGCTCAAATGTCACTTCTTCTGGGAACTGGTCCCTGGTCACCTGGCCTATAGCAGTACCCTCCCCCCCCCTTTTAATCCTATCCCAGGTATTCTCAATAACTCACTCTGTCTACTGCAGTTATTACCTTTATTTCTTTGCTTATGTATTATCTCTCTTCTCATGCCAGAAGGTGAGCTGTGTTACAGCATTTTCCATTTGTCTTGTTCACCTCTATATTCATTTCTCCCATGCTTAGAACAGTGCCTGGCCCATAGCAGTTGTTTAAGAATTATTATTTAATGATATAAGGTATCTGTTGCAATGCTTAGAATAAAGAAATAAATCGGACTTGGAAGTTGCAGTTGAGTTTAAGAAATAGACACAATTATAACACAGAACAGTACTGCCCTACTGCCCTAATATGGTACCTATGACAAGAATACAAAGATGGGAACTAACTATACATAAAAATATTTATTTATTTATTTTCTTTTTCTTTTCCTTTTTTTTTTTTTTTTTTAGAGACAGAGTTTCACTTTATTGCCCTCCATAGAGTGCTGTGGCGTCACAGCTCACAGCAACCTCCAGGTTTTGGGCTTAGGCAATTCTCTTGCCTCAGCCTCCAGAGTAGCTGGGACTATGGGCACCCACCATAACTCCTGGCTATTTTCTTGTTGCAATTTGGCCAGGGTCAGGTTTGAACCCGCCACCCTGGGTATATGGGGCCAGTGCCCTAGTCACTGAGCCCCAGGCACTGCCCTCTCTCTTTCATTCTTTCTTTCCTTTTCTTTTCTTTCTTTTTCTTTTCTTTTTTTTTTTTTCTCAAGTCAGAGTTCTTTCTACCTTATGCGCTGAGCTGAGTACAATGGCGTTGTTGCTCAGTGCAACCTCAGACTCGGGCTGTGGGCATCTTACTGCCTCAGGCTCCAAAGCCATTGGTATTACATTGCTCTCTGTGGTGCCTGGGTGGGTTTTTCGATTTTTCATGAGTTAGGGTCTCAGTCTTGCTCAGACAAGCCTTGAACTCCTGAGGTCAAGCAATCCTCCCTCTTCACACTCCCCCTTCAGCACTCCCACAGTGCTGGGATTACAGGTGTGAGCCACCATGCCCAGCAGGTATTTTTTTTTTTTTGAGACAGAGTCTCAAGCTGTTTCCCTGGTTAGAGTGCTGTAGTGTCACAGCTCACAGCAACCTCAAACTCTTGGGCTTAAACGATTCCCTTGCCTTCGCCTCCCAAGTAGCTGAGACTACAGGCACCTGCCACAATGCCTGGCTATTTTGTTGTTGTTGTTGCAGTTGTCATTGTTGTTTTAGCTGGCCTGGCACGATTCAAACCCACCAGCCTCAGTGTATGTGGCCGGTGCCCTACTCACTGAACTACAGGTGCTGCCCTACATCAAAATATTTAAAGAAATCAAACTGAGGCTGGGTATGGTGGCTCATGTTGAGATCCTATCTCTACAGAAAAATTTTACAAATTAGCCAAGTGGGCTCGGCACCTGTGGCTCAAGTGCCTAAGGTGCCAGCCACATACCTGAGCTGGCAGGTTCGAATCCAGCCTGGGCCCGCCAAACAACAATGACAACAACAACAACCAAAAAATAGCCAGGTGTTGTGGCAGGTACCTGTAGTCCCAGCTACTTGGGAGGCAGAGGCAGGAGAATCGCTTGAGCCCAAGAGTTGGGGGTTGCTGTGAGCTGTGATGCCAGGGCACTCTACCCAGGGTGACAGCTTGAGGCTCTGTCTCAAAAAAAAAAAAATTAGCCAAGTTCAGTGGTGTGTATCTGTAGCTCCAGGTACTCAGGAGGCTGAGGCAGGAGGATTATTTGAGACTGGGAGGTTGAGGCTGCAGTGAGCTGTGATTGTGCCACTTCTGGGACACAGGGTGAGACTCTGTCAGAATCACACTACAGACAAATAAAATACTTTCTCTCCTCCAAAAGGTGGAAACAACTTAAATGTTCTTCATGGACACAGATCAACAAAATGCAGTATGTTCATATAATGAAATATTTCTCACCTGTAAAGAGAAATGAAGTAACAATACATACTACAACATGAATGAGCTTTTAAAATCGGATGCTGAGTGAAAGAAACCAGATGTTTACATGAAATGTCTAGAATAAGTAAACCCCCACAGATTGGTGGCTGCCAGGGGCCGGAAGTAGGGGAATGGGAAGTGACTGCTTTGTGGGGAATGGAGTTTCCTTTTTAGGTAATAAAAATCTTCTGGAACTAGATAATTGTGATGATTGCACAACATTGTGAATGTTACTAAATGCCACTAATGGTAAATTTTGTTATATATGTTTTACCACAATCACAAAAAAATTTTTTTGAGATAGTGTCTTGCTTTGCTGCCCAGCCTGGAGTATAGTGGCTTCATCACAGCTCATAGCGACCTCAAGCTCCCAGGCTCAAGCAATCCTCCTACCTCAGACTCCAAGTAATTGGGACTACAGGCAGGTATCACCATGCCTGGCTAATTTTTCTTTTCTTTTCTTTTCTTTTTTTTTTTTTGTAGAGCTAGAGTTTCACTCTTGCTCAGGTTGGTCTCAAACTCCTGACCTCAAGCAACCCTGCTACCTCAGCCTCCCAAAGTGCTCAGATTACAGGCATGAGCTACCATGCCCAGCACAAAATATTTTTTAAAAATGTTTTTTCAGGGCAACGCCTGTGGATAGGGCGCCACTCCCGTATACCAAGGGTGGCGGGTTCAAACCCAACCCCAGCAAAACTACAACAAAAAAATAGGCGGGCATTGTGGAGGGCACCTGTCGTCCCAGCTACTTGGGAGGCTGAGGCAAGAGAATTGCCTAAGCCCAAGAGTTGGAGGTTGCTGTGAGCTGTGTGACGCCACAGCACTCTACCAAGGGC
>NW_003852522.1:611180-620406 GCF_000181295.1 Otolemur garnettii
AAAAAAAAAAAAAAAAAAGAATTGCCTAAGCCAGCGGTTCTCAACCTGTGGGTAGTGACCCACAGGAATTGTATTAAAGGGCTGTGGCATTAGGAAAGTCGAGAACCACTGGCTTAAGCCTAAGACTTGGAGGTTGCTGTGAGCTGTGACGCCATGGCACTCTACTGAGGGGGACATAGTGAGACTCTGTCTCAAAAAAAAAAATGTTTTTTGGCTCGGTGCCCATAGCTTAGTGGTTAGGGTACCAGTCACATACACTGGGGCTGGCGGTTTGAACCCAGCCTGGGCCTGCTAAACAACAATGGCATAACAACAACAACAAGAAGTAGCTGGGCATCATGGCAGTTGGTGCCTATAGCCCAGCTACTTGGGAGGCTGAGGCAAGAGATTCGCTTAAGCCCAAGAGTTTGAGGTTGCTGTTAACTGTAAGGCCATGGCACTCTACCAAGGGTGACATAATAAGACTCTGTCTCAAAAAAAATAAAATAAAATGATTTTTTTCTTCCTGTCATCGCAAATATATCTTCAGAATCAACTGGAAAGCCAGGTCTGATTTAAAATAATTTAAATCCCTCGAAGTTTTTTTTTTTTTTACTAGAATTTGGGGCAGCCCTTTACCTGTCCCCTTTCCCCCCTTCCCTCCAGCTCTATCTAGCATAGCAAGGAGCCTTGTGTATACACCTAGGTATACCCCATCTCAAACATCCAAGCTCTTTCTATATCTAACAGCTGCCCCTTGGCCACTCAGGATCTAGAAGAGAAAAGTGCAGAATATGGTTAGGCACATTCCCTTAGTCCTACTGGGAGGGTCCCTCTTGGAATATCCTCTAACGTGTGAGGCATACAACAGCTGCAGACCCCTCTTGTTGTGGTTCAGGTTGTAATTACACAAGGCTGTGATGAAGGAAGCACCAAGGACTTTAGGACATCAGAGGGACTTCTGGCTCAGCGTGGAGAGTAAATTATGACTTCCCCCAAGACTTTGTTTAAATGAAATGTGAAGCCAGCTTAGAAAGGGGATGCTGGCCCTTTCAAAACAGAATGGGGGTGTAGAACAAGGACCCTTAAGATTTGGGTAGGAAATTTTCTAGATCTTTCTAGTCACCACCAACACCCCTAACTTTTTTTTTTTTTTTTTTTTTTGAGACAGAGCCTCAAGCTGTCCCCCTGGGTAGAGTGCCATGGCTTCACTGCTCACAGCAACCTCCAACTCCTGGGCTCAAGCGAGTCTCCTGCCTCAACCTCCCAAGTAGCTGGGACCACAGGCGCCCACCACAATGCCCGGCTATTTTTTGGTTGCAGCCATTATTGTTGTTTGGCGGGCCCAGGCTGGATTCAAACCCGCCACCTTAGGTGTATGTGGCTGGTGCCTTAGCCGCTTGAGCCACAGGCGCCGAGCCAACACCCCTAACTATTAAAGCTTCTAGCAACGGCCAGGGGTTATTACTTGACTGGATACTCCCATTTCATGGAAGAGAAAACTGAGACCTAGACACCTGCAGCAGTTGCCCACAGTTCCCCAGGTTCCTCTCCCGGTTTCATGGCACTCATCCTGTGGACTTCAAAATCTCCTGTCTGGATTCCTCCAGCCTTCCTCCTTCTCTCCTTACTCAAGAGCCAGGGCCCATAAGGGAGAGTGTTATGCATAAACATATCCAGCATGTATGCTATGAACCACTACTCTCATGTGACTGACTCTTGAAGGGCAGTCAGATTCAAGATGATCAGGGGTACCACGTGGAGATGCCATTCTCTTGGGTGGGGAGGGAGGCGGTCACCAAATGGCCACTCTCTGCAGCATTCCTGACCACGCATGTGAGAGTGTGTTTGTGGAGAGGCAGCCGGGTGCAGCAAGGAGGCCAGTGGCTGGTGAATAATTTATCAGGACAGCTGATAGTACCTCCCCAGAACTGCCTGCCACCCCCCAACCCCCTCGGCCCGCCCTCCTCATGTATGCCTCCCTCCCGCCTCCCTGGCCCAAACCAGATGGACCAGCTCTCCCGGTGCCCAGCCCACAGCCCCCCCCCCACTCCGGCCAGCCAAGTCACAGCCTGGGCACCTTCAGGCAGGAGGGTGGTGGGTCCTGAACTCGGAGACCAGAGAGCGGGCTTCTGGGCAGAGATGGCTCTGCAGAGCCAGGTGTGGTCACCAGCCACGCCCATGTAAGTGTTTGGGGTCAGAAGGGGCTGGTGGGAAGGGCCTGGGAGGGGATCACAGGGGATGCTGGCCTTGCCTGGGAGCCAAGAGCCCCAGGTGGCCTCTCCTCAAAGAGACTGGGAAAGTGGAGAGGGTAGGCGACCAACCTCACAGGATCTTCAATGCCTTCCTTTCCCAGAGGGTCATGGGGTGGGGGAAGATGTGCATTCCCTTTGCCCACCTTCTTCTTTGGGGATTTTCCACTGACATGCTGAGAACCCAGAGTCTAGCCTGGGGGTGGGGCTACCACTGGGGAAGGTCAGGGTCTCTCACTTCCACACTTTGCTTCTAGAATGACCCGCTTAATGTGTGTCCCGGGGTGGGAGGAAATGCCCAAGATCCAAGAGAAGTTAGACCTTTCTCCCAAATGGAGAAAGACAATGGCAAAATCAAAATGATGACCTACATCATGAAATGGCCACCAGCTATTTCTGGTGGCTATAAGCCATAGTCAGCTACATTGTTCTTACAGAGTCAGAAATAAACAATATTGAATGGGGTATGTTGAGTATTTTAATATTTGAGGTCTGTGGGCTTTTTAAAGTAACAGGGGTTACTGAGGTTTGTAGAGTTTTAGAAAAGGGGCTCCCCCAACTAGGGACCCAATTCTGTTCTTCACCCTTCTGGGTCCCCCATTGCATTATTCACCAACTACACACCTGGTTGCCTAGCAATGGGAACCCGATCCCCCCCAGCAAGGAAGAGGCAGAGAGATTACATCTTGGGGGTAGGACAAGAGAGAGAGGACTTCAACTGTCCCCCAGGAGCAAACCTATAAGCAGGGAGTCTGGGCTTCCTTTGGGATATCCTGCAAAGTGTGACTTCAATTTCCTGTCCCAGCCAAAATCATGGCCCCCCTGGCTGATCTCTGCCTTCCTAACTGCCAAGGGGTTCTTGTTCCTGAGCTCCCCTATATTCCCAGTATTTGGGATCCAAGAGCCTCAAGTTCTGATCCTGATTCTGCAATCTTGGGTGTATCTTTTCACTACTTATCAGAACCTCAATTTCCCTATCCATAAAATGGAGACAATACACTACTTACCTCCTAAGATCATTGGCAGAATTAAATGAGTTACCATAGGCTAAGCATTTGAAACAGCACCTGGCACATGATAGGCTAATTTTGTTCTTAGTTGGAATGTTAACTCAGCAAAGAGTCAACTCTAGCTATCATGATCAGGGCAGGGGGTAAGAAGCAAAAATGGCCTCGGGAGCCCAGCAGAAGGTCCATGGAGCACTTAGAATGCTATATATTATAAGTACTGTTATATACTCATGGTGTATCTGTAGAAAGTCTGGGAGGTCCTAGCTAGAGTTTGGCCTATGAGGCTAATACTCTCCTAATAGAGTTAGTGTTCAAATTAATAAATGTTTGAGGGCTTGCTCTATGCCCACGAGTGTGGTGTGGCTCAGTATCCAAGATGACAGGTAGATAGATACTGCCTTCCAGATATTAGCCTGTGCAGTACAGTCAATATAGCAACATAGACAGAGTTAACCCCCTCCCCTTTTTTGGAGACAGGGTCTCTATCAGCCTGGGCTAGAGTGCAGTGGCCCTATCATAGTTCAGTGCAATCTCAAACTTCTGTGCTCAACAGGATATTCGATGCACACCTGTAACAAGGTTGATGCAACAATTAATACCCCCTAATCATCCTGCATATATCATAGTCAGCCTTCCATGGAGAGCCAAAATGGAACCAGGAGCTACTCTGGAGGCTGGGAAGCAGGAAAGTTGAGGTAGATGGGTGAATTTCTGGTTAAACCTTAAAAAGCAAGCCCCCCCCTCCTCCCAGCTCAGAGTCCAGCCCTCAGCAGTGTGACCCAGTGACCCTTGCACCCAGGGAAAGGGGTTGGCATTTGGAGGAAGCAGCTCTGGAGTTACCATGCCAGTGGTGGGATGGCCACTTCTCTCTTCAAACTCTCTCACTGCACCCTAGCACTTAAGGGATCCTGGGTAGGAACAGAGGTCCAGAGAGGGTGTGGACCTGGGAACAGACACAACATGGTAGAGGCCTGGCAGTATTCAAGAGTTTCTGTAGGTTGGATTGGGAATGGTTATTATAATTAATCATGGGAATTATTTAAATCATAATCAATAATAAATTATGGTACTGTTTTTGGAGCACTATGTCCTAAGCTTTTCCCTATATGAATACTTCCTTGCAAGGGTCCTGGAAAGTGGCTCAGCGCCTGTGGCTCAAGCAGTTTGGGCGCCAGCCACATACACTAGAGCTGGCAAGTTTGAATCCAACCAACAACAATGGCAACTGCAACAAAAAATAGCCAGGCAAGCCAGGCAGGCCAGGTGTAGTGGCTCAAGCTTGTAATCCTAGCACCCTGGGAGGCTGAGGCCGGTGGATTGCCCTGAGCTCAGAGGTTCGAGACCAGGATGAGCCAGAGTGAGACCCTGTCTCTACCAAAAACAAAAATAGCCAGGTATTCTGGCTGGTGCCTGTAGTCCCAACTACTTGGGAAGCTGAGGCAATAGAATAACTTAAACTGGGCAGCTCCTGTGGCTCAGTGAGTAGGGCGCCAGCCCCATATACTGAGGGTGGTGGGTTCAAACCTGGCCCCAGCCAAACTGCAACCAAAAAATGGCAGGGCCTTGTGGTGGGCACCTGTAGTCCCAGCTACTTGCGAGGCTGAGGCAAGAGAATTGCTTAAGCCCACGAGTTGGAGGTTGCTGTGAGCTGTGTGATGCCACAGCACTCTACCAAGGGCGATAAAGTGAGATTCTGTCTCTACAAAAAAAAAAAAAAGAGAGAGAGAATCACTTAAACCCAAGAGTTGGAGGTTGCTGTGAGCTAAGACTCCATAGTACTCTACTGAGGGCCACAAAGTGAGACTCTGTCTCAATAAAAAAAGAAAGAAAGGGCTCGGCGCCTATAGCTCAACCGGCTAAGGCGCCAGCCACGTACACCTAAGGTGGCAGGTTCGAATCCCCAGCCCGGACCCGCCAAACAACAATGACGGCTGCAACCAAAAAATAGCCGGGCGTTGTGGCGGGTGCCTGTGGTCCCAGCTACTTGGGAGGCGGAGGCAAGATACTCGCTTGAGCCCAGGAGTTGGAGGTTGCTGTGAGCTGTGACGTCACAGCGCTCTACCCAGGGTGACAGCTTGAGACTCTGTCTCAAAAAAAAAAAGGGGGGGGGTCCGGGAAAGTGGGAGGGGCTGTCAACCTATCCTTGCCCATTTTAAAGATGAAGAAATTGAGGCTTAGAGAGGTAACCTAGCAAGGTCTTATTCTCTTTTTTTTTTTTTTTTTTTAAGACAGAGCCTCAAGCTATCCCCCTGGGTAGAGTGCCATGGCATCACAACTCACAGCAACCTCCAACTCCTGGGCTCAAGCAAGTCTCCTGCCTCCGCCTCCCAAGTAGCTGGGACTACAGGCGCCGGCCACAACGCCTGACCATTTTTTGGTTGCAGCCATCATTGTTGTTTGGCGGACCCGGGCTGGGGATTCGAACCCGCCACCTTAGGTGTATGTGGCTGGCGCCTTAGCCGCTTGAGCCACAGGCGCCGAGCGGCAAGGTCTTATTCTCAACCAATCATGGTCTCTGTTCACTGCGCTCTCCCCTGACTTCTCCTAGGTGGAAATGGGAAACTATAGGCAAAGAAATGGGATCTAGGCTCTTTCCATGATGCTCAATTTCAAGAGGTAGACTTGGCCCAGTGAGGTGGCTCACTCCTATAAGCCCAGCACTTTGGTGAGGCCGAGGTGGGAGGATCGCTTGAGGCCAGGAGTTCAAGACCAGTCTGGGCAAGGTAGAGAGACCGTGCTTCTAAAAAAAAAAAAGTCTTCTGAGGTTTGGGAGCCCCCTCAGAGTGCGTCCGGTCTCCAGTCTCTGCCTTCTCCCACAGGCCCATGGCGGAGAGCTCCCTCTACCGGCAGCGCCTAGAAGTCATCGCGGTAAGCATTCTCGCACCCCCAAACTTTTCCCCAAGCTCCCTCCTGGTCTCCTAGCACTGTGAAGGGTGGAGAGAGCGCCCTCATCTCTAGCCCTGTGCAGGACGCCCCACCTAAGTTCCCAGCCCCTCTGCTCTGCATCTCCACTGCCACCATCAGAATGGTGGGGCTGCCAAAACCTCCATCATCCGATATCCCATTCCTAAGCCCCAAACACTCCATGTCTGAGCCCCTTCTCTCAGACCAATATTTGCCAGACCCCCACCTCTCAAATCTCCGTTTTGGGACTCCATTCTTAGAATCCGTCCTATGGGACCTCCAACTCTGACACTTGTCCCTCTGGACCAGCTTTCTAGCTCTCCATCACTCTGATCCGATTTTTGTCTGTCATCCTTCTGCCCTTCATCTCTGCACCTTATCTTTTTGCACCCCACTTCTGCACTCTGATCTCTCTGGCCTCCCTATCTCACCCACCCTCCTCTCTGCACCTCATCTCTTTGCACTCCAATTTTCTGAACCCCACTTCTGTACCACCGTCTCTCTGACTTCCTCATCGCACCTACCCTCATTTCTCTGGACCCCATCTCTACACTCCAGTCTTTCTAAACGCCCACGTCTGCACCCCCTTTTAGGTCCCCTTCTCACTAGCATCCTCCTTCGATCCCCGAATCTGAACCCCATATCTCGGACCCCCCACAGCTCTGATCCTCCTCCAGATCTCCATCCCAAGGCCCCACCCCCCAGCATCCCCCATCCACAGACCCCCATTGGGCACAAGCAAGGCCTCCGCAGCATCCCGGGCGCGGCCGGCCCCGCCCCCGCTCCGCCCTCCCCACCCCAGTCTGCCCGGCCGCTGAGTCAGCGCCTCCGCAGCCCCCTCCCCGCCCCCCGTGCCCACCTGCGCTTGGCTGCCCCCTCTCAGCTCGCAGCACCGGGAACCCCGGGGAGCCCCGCTGGAGGAAGGAGGGAGAGAGGAGGGTGGAGGAGGCCGCGCCCAGCAGGCAGTCAGCTCTGGGTCTTCGGTGCGCAGGAGAAGCGGCGGCTGCAGGAGGAGATCCGTGCCGCGCGCCGAGAGCTGGAGGAGGAGAAACTCCGCGTAGAACGGCTCAAGGTTGGGGGCGGGAGGGGGGCGCCTGGCCAGCCTGGAGAACGAATGAAGTAGTAGGTGTGCGAGTTGGCTTGGGAGATGATAGGAGCCTCTGTCCAATTTGAGGGGGGCAACTAGGGGCATTGGCCCCAGCTTTGGGGTGGGGGTGTCTCTTCCATTCTGAAAGGGAATGAAATGGGGTGGTAAAGGAGACATTTGTTCCACCTTCGAAAGAGGACGGGACAGTGTTGGGAGGTGTTTGTCCTAATTTGGGGAAGATGGGAGGAGTCCCGCGTTGGGATAGGGAGGGGCAGAAAGGGAGGGACATTGATTTCACCTTTGGGAGTTTGTTCCATTTTGGAAAGGTTGTCGGGGCAAGGTGGTGTCTGCCCAAGCCAGAGAGGGTTGAGGTGATTGTTGGGTGTGTGTTCCAGCTTGGGGACTATGGGCTGGCAGTAGGGTGTCTGTCCTGCCTGGCAAGGTAGGGGGGCACTGTGGGCATGCATTCCAGTCTAATGTATGTCCCATCTGGGTGGCTGTGGGGAATCTGCCTAGCATGCAGGGGTCCCAGCCCCTGCTCCAATCCCATCCCCAGCGGAAGTCTCTCCGAGAACGTTGGCTAATGGACCGGGAAGCTGAAGGGCCAGAGCGGCCGGAAGACCCCACCGCAAAGGAGCCCCAGTCACCAGAAAACCTGGCTCAGGCCCGAATCCAGAATTTGGAAGACAGCTTGTTCACGTGAGTAGAGCCCTGTTAGCTCTGCCCCAGTCCCGCTAGACCAGAGCCCTGGGTGTACTCTGGGGAAGTGGCAAATTGAGCCTGGGGGTTCTCATTGATTGAGTCTGGCTGGGGGCCTGGCTCATAGAAGCCTCCTCTCTTCTCCAGACTCCAGTCCCAGCTACAGCTATTGCAAAGTGCATCCACAGGTGCCCAGCACAAGCCCTCCAGCAGGCCCAGCTGGCGCAGACAGGTGAGGGGCCTGGGGCTGGGATGGGGGGTATGGCCAGAAGCCCCCAAAACAGGATATAGAACATAGGTGCTGCTCTCTCTAAGAGTATCTTGGCCACTAGGTCTTCATTCGAATTCACCTTTTGCTCTGTGATCTTGGGCAAGTCGATTTTCCTTCCCAAGGCTCAGTTTACCCATCTCTAAAATAAGAATGACAATAGTGCATACTTGGAAAAGCCCTTGGGAGTGCCTGTGAGATTAGCTTAGTACCAGTAATCAGCATGAGGAAAAATTTTGATATATAGTGGCTAATATGGTCCCATGAATAATGCAGTCAGAAAATAGGGGCAAGTGGCCCTGGGATTAGGCCTGGAAAGAGTCCCCATGAGACACTCAGGTGATTGCATCCATATGTTTTTTTGTTTTGTTTGAGATAGTCTTGTTCTGTCACTTGGCTAGAGTACACTGACATCATCAGAGCTCACTGTAACCTCAATTCCTGGGCTCAGGCAATCTATCTGCCTCACTCTCCTCAGTAGATGGGGCTACAGGCATATATATCACCATGTCTGGCTAATTTTTTCTTTCTTTTTTTTTTTTAGAGATAGTTCCTCACTATGTTTCCCAGGCTAGTCTTTAACTCCTTCCTGGCCTCTAGTAATCATCCCACCTTGGCCTCCCAGAGTGCTAAGATTACAGGCATGAGCCACCATGCCCAACCACATAGGTTTTTGTTTTTTGCTTTGGTAACACCTTTATTAAGCTATATAATCCACATACCATATAACACACCTGCTTTTTAAAAACAGAACACTTCACATTGAAAACTCGCACTTTAGGTTTACTTTGACCTCCAAAGATCTGGAGACATGCACGTCTGGTTGCAGTGAAGTACAGGACTTTTATAGTCTTCACCTCTCTCTGATGTTTTACCTCAAAAAGCCACCTCTGGGCTCGGCGCCTATGGCTCAAGCGGCTGAGGCACCAGCCACATACACCTAAGGTGGCGGGTTCGAATCCCCAGCCTGGGCTCGCCAAACAACAATGATGGCTGCAACCAAAAAATGGCCAGGCGTTGTGGCGGG
>NW_003852522.1:622841-624743 GCF_000181295.1 Otolemur garnettii
ACTCTACCCAGGACAACAGCTTGAGGCTCTGTCTCAAAAATAAATAAAAATAGAAAAAGAGAATCACTTGAGCCCCAGAGTTGGAGGTTGCTGTGAGCTATGATGGCACAGCACTCTACCCAGCGCAACAGCTTGGGACTCTGTCTCAAAAAAAAAAGACAGGTGAGGAAGACTGAGGTGCAATGTAGAGTTTGGTCCTGAAGGTAATGGGGAGATATTGAGGGTGTCTGAGAAGTGGATGAGGTCCCAGTATGCAGGGAGGCTAAGAGTGGGGATACGGGTTGGTCTGATCTTGTCTCTGCCATCCCTACAGGGTCACCGTCCTCTCTCCCAGTCTACTGTTGAGGCAGGCTCTGAAGGTGAGTATTGGGAGTCAGGTTACCCCAAAAGAGAGTGACCTAAGAAAAGCGAGGATGGGTCGGCTCTTGGTCCTTCCTCACCCTGCCTTCCTGACTTTCCTTTCTTCTCCTTCCCTGATTCCCCTAGGCCAGACCGATCTGGACAAGAGAGCCTCCCTGCCTGTGGGACCAGTGGGCATATCCCCAGAATGCCCCTCTGAGTTCAGAGAGGAGGCTATCGGGGTTCTGCCGGCCCCAAAGCAGGTCCCTGGGGAACAAGGGGCCTCCCCAGAAACCAATGGCCCCTGCCCTGGACTCAGCCCCGGACTCAGCCCCACTCCCGAGCAGAAGCTGAGTCAGGGGTCGCTGGCAGGCCCCAGGCGGGTGAGCGAGGCCAATGGAGGGGGCGTGGTCAAGGTGGTGTGGGAGGGCTTGAGAGTTTCGTGTGAAGACTGTGACAAGGTAGCCACCGGCCCGGAGCTGGAGGCTAAGGTGGAGGAGATGGTGCTTGAAGCCATAGGAAACAGGCAGGGAGTCAGCCGGCCAGAACTCCCAGCTTGGGTGAAGGAGGACAGGGGCATAGTGGAGGTGGTCTGGGAGGGGGTGGGAGGCCGCAACTCGGAGGCCACGGCAGAGACGGGTGGGAACCTGGAGACAGCGGTACAGACCAGCTCCCCCAGGCTATCAGACAGATTAGAGGAAGAAGCTTCCAGAATTGGGGAAAGTGCTCCCAGGAGCAGCCCTGAAGGAGACGGGCAAGGGGGTTCTAGAGGAGAGGAGGGGTCCTTCATCTGGGTGGAGAGAGTGACCCTGAACGAGGAATGGGAGGAGCTGCTGGTAGAGGGGTTGGAAGGACCCTTGGTGACTAGGAGGGAGGTAGGGGAAGAAGGTCCTTTAAGGGTCAGGAGGGGAGGAAGCGCAGAAACGTGGGAGGTGGAGAAGAGAATAGCAGAAGAATCTCTAGGAAGGGGGAAGAAAGGAAGTGAGGAGAAGCTGGGGGCACGGAAGGATGGGGTGGAGACATCCCTGGTGGTAGAGAGGAAAGGAAATGAGTTATTTGAGCCAGAGAGCAGAGGAGATGAGGAAAAGCTGGGGACAGAGGGAGAAGTAGAGGAGCCATTGGGAGTAGAGAGCAACGAAGGTGAGAGACTTTTGAGGGCAGAGAAGGAAAGAAGTGAGGAAAAGATAGGGGTGAAGAAGAAAATAGAGGAACCCTTAGGAGGAAAGAAGGAGGGAGGTGAAGAAAAGCTACAGGCCACTGAAGAGCCATTGATGGCAGAGAAAAAGGGAGATGAGGAGCCATCAGGAGCAGAAAGAAAAGGTGAGGAAGCCTTGGAGGCAGAGAGAAAAGGTGAGGAGCCATCAGGCTCAGAGAAAAAAGAAAGTGAGGAAGCCTTGGAGGAAGAGAGGAAAGTAAGTGAGGAACCGTCAGGCTCAGAGAAAAAAGAAAGTGAGGAAGCCTTGGAGGCAGAGAGAAAAGGAGGTGAGGAAGCCTTAGAGGTAGAGAGAAAAGGAGGTGAGGAAGCCTTAGAGGTAGAGAGAAAAGGAGGTGAGGAAGCCTTAG
>NW_003852522.1:624773-627932 GCF_000181295.1 Otolemur garnettii
AAAAGGAGGTGAGGAAGCCTTAGAGGTAGAGAGAAAAGGAGGTGAGGAAGCCTTAGAGGTAGAGAGAGAGAAGACCCAAGGGGCTGAGGAAAAGCTGAGTCCAGAAGAGCAGAAAGAGTCCAGGGAAAGAACTGAATCCCAGGCAGAGAAGGTGAGCAAGGCAGGGATTCTTTTTGGCGATAATGAGGAGCTAAGACCAGAGGAGGAAGGACTGCAGCTCCAGGACAAGCAAGAAGGCTCCCTGGAGGAGGAAGCAGTGAAGCCCCAAACCACTGTTGAGGGCCAGGGCCCCTCGGGGGATGCCACATCCCTCTTGGCACACACCCCAGCCCCAGAGCAGCCTGCCGAGTGCCAGCCACTGCTTCAGGGGCAGGGGCTCAGCGCCAACCCCAGTGCCCGTGCCGTGCCCACCTATGCACCTGCCCGGCAGCCTGAGCCATCTGTCCCCACTGAGGGTGAAGAGGTGAGCGGCCCTAAACAAAAGACGTGCCAGTGTTGTGTGGTCATGTGAGCCCATGTGCCTCCACCCCATGCCCAGCCCCTCTCATAGCTACCTCAGCAGAGGGTCCCAAGGGCAGACAGGGCACCACGGGACTGGCTGTGGCACCTGGGAGCCAGCTGGCCTGCACGTCCACCTATGCCTGGGCTTCCGGACCCCTTGCCCACTGCCTGTGACCCTGGCCCCCTTCTGCAATGAAGCCTTTATACTTATACTTGAAAATAAAATGTGAAAGCACTCGGACTACTTGAATGTGAGTGTTCTTGGCACAGAATCACCTCATCATCCCCTGGTGGATGAGGAGGTAAAGACTATGGATCAGTGAGAGTATAGTGCTAGAACAAAAAGACCTCAATCTACAGTAGCTATAAAAACAGAGTTTATTTCTCTTCGAGGCTCTGATCTGTGCTGTCATTCAGGAATTCAAGTTCCTTTCCATACTTGTCCCACCCACCCCTTGGGTATGGCTAAAGCTGGATCACAAGCATGTTGTGTTCCAGCTCATGGGCAAGGAAATCATGCAGAGGAGCTCCTATGCAGTGTTTTAAAGGCCCACTCAGGCCCAGTGTTGTCACATGTCACTCTCTCAGTCCATGGCTCAATCCATGGCTACTCTAGCTGCAAGGGAGCCTGGGGTGGTGTCTAGATGCATGTTGTTATTTTTTTTTTTTAAGACTGAGTCTCACTATGTCACCCTCAGTAGAGTGCTGTGGCATCACAGCTCACAGCAACCTCAAATTCTTGGGCTTAAGCAATTCTCTTTCCTCAGCCTCCCAAGTAGCTGGAACTACAGGCACCCACCACACCTGACTATTCTTTGTTATTGTTGTTGCAGTTGTCATTGTTTTTAGCTGGCCCAAGCAGGGTATATGACTGCATATGGCCGGCACCGTACCCACTAAGCTATAAGTGCAGCCCCAGATGCATGGTTTTTTGTTTTGTTTTGTTTTCTAAGAGACAGGGGTTTCACTATGTTACTCAGGCTGGCCTTGAACTCCTGGGTTCAAGTGATCCTCCTGTCTCAGCCTCCTGAGTAGCTGGGACCACAGACTCTTGTCACTGTAACCAGCTCTAAATGCAGTTCTGTTCCAGCAGGAAGACAAGATTTGGGGATGCAGCTGCCACTTTCAATTTCATGTATTTTCCTTTGTTCCTTCATCCATCCATGTCTTCCCTACTGGAGCCAGGTCCTTCTCTGTAGGGATCCTTCAATCCCAGCTCTTTAAGGCTGGGTGTCCTCAAGAAAGTAACCCAGCCTCTCTGAGCCTCGGTGTCTTCATCTGTCAAGAGAACTAATCCAGGGCTACATGAGCACCCTACTAGCCTGGCTTGTACCTCCCAGACTCTGAGGTAAGGTTCAGGCTGGAACCTAGGCCCTGGGGGTCTCCAGAAGGCCCAGCTCCTCAGGACAGGGCTACATGAGCACCCTACTAGCCTGGCTTGTACCTCCCAGACTCTGAGGTAAGGTTCAGGCTGGAACCTAGGCCCTGGGGGTCTCCAGAAGGCCCAGCTCCTCAGGACAGGGCTACATGAGCACCCTACTAGCCTGGCTTGTACCTCCCAGACTCTGAGGTAAGGTTCAGGCTGGAACCTAGGCCCTGGGGGTCTCCAGAAGGCCCAGCTCCTCAGGTGTGGGCAGGAAGTGTTTCTCATAACCATAGTCAAGCAGGGTAGAGGCCTGGGGGGACTCCAAAACCGGCAGTGGCTCCATCACCTCCACTTCCAGGATGGGGAAGTCCCTAAGGGACTGGGCTTGGGGCACCTCCTGGGAAGAGGATAAGGTTAAAATCTTGCCCCCATTCCCACCCGCGACATATGACCCATTTGCCACTGTCCCAGGATCCCCCAAGCCCACCACAGGGATCCCACATGCCAGCTGTCCTGCTCACCTCCATATGAGGCTGGCCAGAATTGCTGTGGGCAGGATCAGGAACCTTATCCCAGACCCAGTGAGGCAGTACCTTGTGCCACAGGTGGAGGCACCTGGCAAGAAGGTAAGAGTCAAGACACGGCATCCAGGTGGCCAGACACCCGTGCCCAGATTGCAGGGTTTAGGAATATTACAGAGCCCCAAGGCCCTCCCTTTAACCCTTCTGGAAGCTCAGCTAATGCCCAGCTGCCCAACCCCACCTGGGAAGACACCCATGGGTCTGATGGCCTCACCTTCCCAGGGTGGCTAGGCTGAGCCCACAGCCCATCAGAAGCAAGCCCCAAAGGAACAGGACGCCTGGCAGAACTTTCCATCTCAAGGTATTATCTGGTAGGATAGGGAGGAGAGAACTTTTGTATACCAAGGAGAAAGGAGGTAGGGTGGGGCTTACACATAAATTGGGGCTGAGGGTGGGGGATGTCTTGGAGTGGAGGTGAGCTTGTGAATAGAGCTATACTTTTTCAAGTTCAGGGATGATGTGAAATTGTCCCAGACACACATTACCTAATAACACACAACAGCATTTCTTTCTTTTTTTTTTTTTTGTTTTGTGAGACATAGTCTTGCTCTATTGCCAAGGCTAGACTGCTGTGGCATCAGCCTAACTCACAGCAACCTCAAATTCCTGGGTTAAAGTGAGCCTCCTGCCTCAGCCTCCCAAGTAGCTGGGACTACAAGCACCCACCACCATGCCCGAAAGTTTTTCTATTTTTTTTTTTTTTTTTTGAGA
>NW_003852522.1:628042-642310 GCF_000181295.1 Otolemur garnettii
CCACAACGCCCGGCTATTTTTTGGTTGCAGCCATCATTGTTGTTTGGCGGGCCTGGGCTGGATTCGAACCCACCACCTTAGGTGTATGTGGCTGGTGCTTTAGCCACTTGAGCCACAGGCGCCAAACCAAGTTTTTCTATTTTTAGTAGAGATAGGGTCTTGCTCTTGCTCAGGCTGGTCTCGAACTCATGAGCTCAAGCAATCCACCTGCTTCAGATCCCAGAGTGCTAGGATGACAGGTGTGAGCCACTGCACCACCTCACAGCAGCATTTAGTAGAATCAAAATGCCCTTGACACATAGTCAATAATGATCTCTGATCCATATAACCTAAAACATTTGCACCCCCTTAATATTTTAAAATAAAAAAGACATCCCTGGGGAGTGTGTGTATTTCCATTTCCTGAAAGCCATGTCCCCCTTTCCCCCATTGAAATTACAAAATCATCATCATCATCATCATCATGGTTCCCACTCCAGCCTGGGCAACACTGCATGACCCAGTCTCTAAAATAGTACTGATAATAATCTTCCCCCAAGTCAAAAAATTGTCCACCCACTTAAGCCCTAAGTGCCACCCCTTCCTGATGGTGCAGACTCCCTACCTGGTAGGTGAAGCCAGAGGCTGGGACCAGGTGGACCCTGTCCCGCGATGGTGGATGCCATTACCCACAGCTCACAGGGGCCCCAGTGAAGGTCAGGCAGTGTGACATTCTGGGTGTTGCCACTCACTAAAGGACACAACCAAAGAAGTTGGGGAAGCCATGAAGTTCTCCGTTAGGGCCTTTGCGTGTGCTCTTCCCAGTGCCTGTGACACTCTCCCCTAGATGACCTCCTGGCTCCCTACCTGTCTCTTTTAGGCCTTTACTCAAATGTCACCTCCTCAGTGAGACCTTCCCTGACCACTCTTCCCTATTTAAAAATTACACTCCTGGCTCGGTGCCTGCAGCACAGTGGTTACAGCACCAGCCACATATACTGAGGGTGGCAAGTTCGAACCCGGCCCTGGCCAGCTAAATAACTGCAACAAAAAAATAGCTGGGCATTGTGGCAGGCACCTGTAGTCTCAGCTACTTGGGAGGCTGAGGCAAGAGAATCACTTAAGCCCAAGAGTTTGAGGGTGACATACTGAGACTCTCTGTCAAAAAAAAAAAAAAAAAAAATTAAAAAAAAATTACACGCCTTCTACCACCCACCTACCCTGCTTCATTCCCTATTTAGCACTTGCCAACATCTCATAAACTACTTAGATATTATTCAGTTTGTCTACATGTGGGTACCCCATCAGAAGATCAGCTCCACAAGGGCCTTACCCCCCACATTTGCATCAGTGCCTGGCATGTATTATGTCCTCAAAAGTGATATATTTTTGAATAAATAAAAGAATGAATGAACATCTTACCCCTCCCCTACATAGAACCTGGTGTAGGGACAGTCACCCCAATCATGAGAAAGATGTTTAGACCCCTCAGAACTATGTTTTACTTTTTAAAATTCTGGTCCTTTGTTTTTCACTTGCTTAAATATTGGTTTTTGTTGACACAGAATAGATGTACATATGTAGGGGGCATGTGTGGTAATTTAATACATTCATATGGTTTGTGAAGACCAAATATGTGTAATTGGGAGATTCATCACCTTAAATACTTGTTTTTTCTTTTCTGTTTTTTTTGCAGTTTTTGGCCGGGGCTAGGTTTGAACCCACCACCTCCGGTATATGGGGCCAGTGCCCTACTCCTTTGAGCCACAGGCACCTCCCAGTATTTGTTTTTTCTTTATACTATCACATTTGAATTATTCTCTTCTAGCCATTTAAAAATATACAATAGATTATTATAAACTATAGTCTCCCTATTGATCTATCAAACACTACGTTTTATTCTTTCTTTATTTTTATTTTTAGAGGCAGAGTCATAATCTGTTGCCCAGATTAGAGTGCAGTGGCATAATCATAGCTCACTGCAGTCCTGAACTCCTGGGGCCAAGGGATACTGCTGCCTCAGCCTCCTGAGTAGCTGGGTCTATAGGCACGTACCACCACACCCGGCTAATTTTTCTAGTTTTTTTTTTTTTTTTCTAGTTTTTGTAGAGGTTTTTTTTTTTTTTGAGACAGTCTTACTCTGCCACCCTCAGTAGAGTGCCATAGCATCATAGCTCACAGCAACCTCAAACGCTTGGTTTCAAGCTATCCTCTTGCCTCAGCCTCCCAAGTAGCTGGGACTATAGGCGTCTGCCATTAACACTCGGTTATTTTTAGAGACGAAGTCTCACTCTTGCTTAGGCTGATCTTGAACTCCTGAGCTCAAGCAATCCACCCGTCTCAGCCTGTTAGAGTGCTAGGATTACAGGTGTGAACCACCAAACCTGGCCTAGAGATGGGGTCTTGTTCTTGCTCAGGCTGGTCTCAACCCTTGAGCTCAAGTGATCCTCCCAGAGTGCTAGAATTACAGGCATAAGCCACCACCCCCAGCCTCTTTACTTTTTAACCAAAGAGGACATTACCTTTTGGTTATAAGATTTTAGGAGAAAAGAACACAGATCAAGATATATGGATATAGAAAGGTGTATAGGCAAATGATCAGGTAAAAAAAAAAAAAAGAAGTTGTAAAACGCCAGTCATAATATATTTTATATATATATGTACACACACACACATAATTTTGCAGGGTAGAATCATGGTAATTATGTTAAAAATAGTCCTTGGCCAACCAAGGTACAGGCTCACACCTGTACCCCCAGCACTTTGGGAGGCTAAAGCAGAAGGACTGCTTAAGGCCAAGAGTTCAAGACCAGCCTGAGCAAAATAACAAGACCCCGTCTCTACAAAAGAATAGAAAAACTTAGCTAGATATGGTGGCAGGCACCTGTAGTATCAGCTAGTCAGGACGCTGAGGCCAGGAGCATTGCTTGAAGCCAGGAGGCTGAGGATAAGTGAGCTATGATCTTGCCATTAAGCTTCACCCTGCACTGATAGAGTGAGAACCTGTCTGGAAAACAAACAAAAACAGGCCTTATCAGTTAGAAATAAACATGGAAGTAGCAATTTATTTATTTTTTATTTTTTTTTCAGAGACAGAGTCTCACTTTATCCCCCCCAGTAGAGTGCTGTGACATCACAGCTCACAGCAACCTCCAACTCCTGGGCTTAGGCAATTCTCTTGCCTCAGCCTTTCGAGTAGCTGGGACTACAGGCGCCCACCATAACACCTGGCTATTTTTTGTTGCAGTTTGGCCAGGGCCAGGTTCGAACCCACCATCCTCAGTATATGGGGCCAGTGCCCTACTCATTGAGCCACAGGCGCTGCTCAAGAATGTTTTTTTTTTTTTTTTTGGCCAGGGCCAGGCTTGAACCTGCCACCCTTGGTATATGAGGCCGGCACCCTACTCCTTGAGCCACAGGCACTGCCCAGAAATAGTGATTTATTTAGTGATGAAATGACACCAAGACTCTAGCAAAAAATAAGGGTGGGGAATAAATTGAAGCAAGATTAATGAAACACTGGCAATTGTTCAAGCTGGAGAGTGGGTACATGTGGATTTCTTATGTTAGTCTCCCTATTTGTATGTGCTTAAAATTTTCTATGATAAAAAGTTAAAATATACATATATATTTTTGAGACAAAGTCTCATTCAGTCCCCCTGGCGTCAACCTCAAACTCTTGGGCACAAGTGATTCTCTTGCCTCAGCTTCCTGAGTAGCTGGGACTACGGGCACCCACCACAAATGCCTGGCTATTTTTAGAGATGGTGTCTCACTCTTGCTCAGGCTGGTCTTGAACTCCTGAGCTCAAGCAATTCAGTGGCCTCGGCCTCCCAGAGTGCTAGGATTACAGGCCTGAGCCACCACACCCCGGCAAAATATTAAAATATTTCTAAAACCCCCTATAATTTCCATTTCTATGTTAATACCTGCATAGAAAATTCTGGAAGTTGTACTGTCAGTGTCAGTGACACAGTGAGACTGCTGACCTTCTTGGTGATATGTTTATTTAATGAGTTGGTTTTTGTAACAAACACAGATAACTTCTATAATCCAGAAAAAAAGAGTAATACAAGATTTTTTTTTTTTTTTTTTTTTGAGACACAGTCTCAAGCTGTTACCCTGGGTAGAGTGCCATGCGTCACAGCTCACAGCAACCTCCAACTCCTGGGCTTAAGCGATTCTCTTGCCTCAGCCTTCCAAGTAGCTGGGACTACAGGTGCCCACCATAACATGCGGCTATTTTTTGGTTGTAGTTGTCATTGTCTTTTTTGCAGCCCCCATTTCGAACCCACCAGCTCCAGTGTATGTAGCTGGTGCCCTAGCCGCTGAGCTACAGGCACCAAGCCACAAGGTTTTTTTAAAAAAAGAAATTTATGCTCAGAGTAAAAATTTAGTCTTATAACCAAAGGTATAATCCTACAACCTCTGTTGACATTGAGGAGAATTTCTTTTCATATTTGTGTCTCTGCTTTGCTCAATATGGCATTTGTTTTACCACAAGGGAACCACACCACAGATTTTGTGATCCTTTTATCTTTTTCATTTAATAAAATATGACAGGCATCTTTTAATGTCCATAAATATAGATTGGAATCTTCATTGTTAATGGCTGAGTAAGAGTCCATTACATTGATAGCCGAAAAGGAATTGATGACTGTCATGTGTTGTCCCAGAGGCTAAGAGGATGCCATAGGGGCCCAGGTAGGGGCAAGGGTGAGGTGACCGGGTGAGGGTCCTGTTGGGGCTGGGAGGACCTGGCCCTAGGCAGGAAACTCACCATTCATGCAAACGGAGGGCCTGGTTCCACTCTGTGCACACAAGGTATAGTGGGTAAGGTGGCCCCGGAGTTGCCGCCTAGGGACTTCTCTCCACGCTATGGTGGGAGTTCCTGGGGGGGCATCTTGGAGTCGCCAGAGCACTGGCCCCGCTATGGGTACTGCAGAGAAAGCCATGGAGTCAAAGTCTGTCTGGATCCTAGGATCCTCCTCCACCCTCTAGCCCCACCTGTTACCTAGTTCCTCTCTGAACCCCCAGACATGAGGTGCCGGGGCCAAGCCTGAAGCAGAGACTGCAGTCACTGTGATTCGATAGGGGACTCCTTCTTCAAAATTCCCTGGATGGCAGAAAGGCACAAAAGCCAGTTAGAGTCTCCTCCGCTCATTTCCTACTAGGTAGGAGTCTTCATTTGGGTCCCCAGAAGTACACTCTGAGATAAGGATTTAAGTATAAGTGATTTATCTGGAAGGCAATCCCGGAAAACGCTAACAAGGCCACAGGGAAGGAGCAAGTTCCCACTGTGGGCAGTTGAGGCTCAGGCCCCCTGGGGATCTCTAGAGGGCAGCAGAGAGCACGTACTTGAAGGCCTCAAAGTCATCCCACCCTGCCAGAGGTAGCTGGAATATTTATCCACCAGCCCTCAGAGGTCTTAAGTCTCCAGGGCTTCCAACTTGCAGCTCAAGCAGTCACAATGCCTCAGTGACCAGAAAAAGTCCTCAGGCTGGAAATGTAAGTGTGGATTCTGGGGTGGTCAAACACAGAGGTATAATCCTACAACCTCTGAGTGGGCAATGGACAACACTTACCATGGTTAAGTGAGGCTCTTTGAGGCCTCTCCTCTAAACCCAATGGGAATTTTCCAGAATTGGAACTACTTTTGATCATACACATTTGTGTGCCTTGAGATTTTGTCCCAAATTTCTCATCCAACACCTTCACTGCTTTTCCAAGTTCTTTAAACCACGGACAGAATCCGTAATACCAGGCCCCAGTCTAGAACTTTCCAGAACCCCAGACCTAAGTATATGACAATCGCAGAATGTCTCCACATGGATGCCCATTGATGAGCATCTCAGACTCAATATATCCAAAGGGGTCGCCAACCAGAATGTGTCAGCATCTCCCCTAACTATGGTCCACCCCATCATTTATTTTGTTCCTGGACCACTGCAGGTATTTCCTCTCAAGTTTCCTGGCTACTGCTCTTGCCCCACTTCCACAGTCTGTTCCCCCTTTAGCAGCCAGAGGGCACCTGTGAACACCTGAGTCAGGTCCTGCCCCTCCTCTGCTCAAGAACCCTCCATGTCTCCCACCTTACTCAGAAGCAAAATCCTTTCAGTGGCCCACAAGGCCCTGCACAGCCTGCCCAGTCCCAGTTTTTGCCTTTACTTCCTTCCCCTCTACTCTGGTCACACCGACCTCCTCTAACACACATTCCTGCCTTAGGGCCTTTGTACCAGTTCCCTCTCCCTAGAACACTTTTCCCTCAGGCATCCTCATGGCTCCCCCATCTCTTCCTTCACGTCTCAGCTCAAATGCCACTTCCCCAGAGAGAACTTTTCTACCCTTTCTTTCTAAAATAGCCAGTCTCTCTCCTCCCCTTTTTCCAGCTCTATTTTGCCACAGTTATATTACAGTTGTACTTGGGGATTTTTTGCTTGTTTTACTGGCTGCCCATCCCACAGGAATATCAGGATCTGTGAGGATGGGAATGTTGCTGAGATGGCTCAGAGCTCAGAGCCTAACTATATGGTTCAAATCCTGGCTTTTCTCCCTACTTGCTCTGTGCCCTTGGGCAAGTTGCTTAAACTTTCTGGGCCTGTTTCTTCATCTGTAAATTGAGAGTCACAATAATAGAAACCTACTTTATTAGGTAGTTTGAATGATTTTGTGCTAATGGTACATGCCAGTAGTCATCACCTGCCATTACTGTGCCTAGAACAGGACCTGGCATATAGTTAGTAGTCCGTTGATATTTCTTGCATGAATTAATACCTTTTTTTTTTTTGAGACAGAGTCTCAAGATGTTGCCCTGGATAGAGTGCTATACCATCACACCTCATAGGAACTTCAAACTCTTGGGCCTAAGCAATTCTCTTGCCTCAGCCTCCCAAGTAGCTGGGACTATAGGTGCCCTGGCCATTTTTTTTGTTGTTGCAGTTGTCATTGTTGTTTTAACTGGCCAGGGTGGGTTCAAACCCGCCACCCTCAGTATATGTGGCTGGTACCCTGCCAACTGAGCTACAGGCACTGCCAGAATTAATGATACTTTAATTATAAAACTCTCTCCTGCAAGTTAACCCATTGGTCTGCTCTCCTTTAACAACTGAGATGGCACAGTGGCTTGCGCCAGTAATCCTAGCACTGTGGGGGGGTAAGGTGGGAAGATCACTTGAGGCAGGAGTTTGAGACCAGGCTAAGCAAGAGCAAGACCTCATCTCCACTAAAAAATAGGAAAAATTTGCCAGGTATGGGGCTGTGCAACTGTAGTCCTAGCTATTTGGGAGGCTGAGGCAGAAGGATCGCTGAGTCCAGGAGTTTTGAGGTTTCAATGCGCTACAATAACACGCTGTACTGCAGCTTGGGTGACAGAGTGATACCCTGTCCAAAAAAAACTGGATGGGAACCCAGGCGTTCAGGGGCCTTACCTGGTAACAGAACACTGAGGTTGCCAGGGGGAAGCCGGATCCAGTTGAATTCCTCCTCGCCATCCCGAGCCCAGTCTACCACATGTTCCTGTGGCTCCCCAGGGCCCTGTTGCCAGGTCACCAGCAGCTCTGTGCCCCCAGTGATGCCACTGACCTCCACACCATGGGGGCCAGAGCCTGGAGCTAAAGGGTAGAGAAAAGAATGCCCAGCTGCCCACTTGAGAATTTGCCTCTTCCCCCTCCTGCACACTGAGCTGAGGAAATCCACAGTCTCTTACCCAAACAGACCAAAGAAAGGTTGGTGAGAGGATCCCAGCTTGTGGCATTGATGACAGACACCTTGGCCCATTCTGCCCAAGTGGGGATGGAGAAGTTGCAGCAGGGGACAATCTCTTCTGGACCCAGCTCCTGCTCTCCAACCCCAAACCAGACTCGGTACCTCACCTGCACACAGGACCCTGGGCCCTGAAGGATGAGGTGAAGAAGAGGTTAGTATCTTCCATTTATCGGCTCGGCACCCGTAGCTCGGAGGTTAGGGTGCCAGCCACATACGCTGGGGCTGGTGGGTTCAAACCCAGCCTGGGCCTGCTAAACCATGACAACAACAACAAAAAAATAGCCGAGTGTTGTGATGCCACCATACTCTACCAAGGGTGACATAATAAGACTCTGTCTCAAAAAAAAAAGTCTTCCATTTATCAAGCACATACAGTGTATCTCTGCAAGGTCACCCGATAAACCAGTCAGTGAAGTCTTTTGTCTGGCTCCATTTTATAGATGAGAAATTGAGTTCCACAGGAGCTCAGCAGCAGAGGTGGGATTCAAATGGTTCCAGGATCAGAACTAGGGTAAGGCAGGGCAGACAACATGCCTTGGATACAAAATTCAAAAGTGGGGGATACCAAAGCCCAGGAATTGAGATAAATAATATATATTTTTTCATTTTTATTTATTTATTTATTTGAGACAGAGTCTCACTTTGTTGCCTTCTGTAGAGGGTGTGGTGTCACGGTTCACAGCAACCTCAAACTCTTGGGCTTAAGCAATTGTCTTGCCTCAGCCTCCCAAGTAGCTGGGACTACAGGCACTTGTTATAATGCCTGGCTATTTTTTGGTTGCAGTTGTCATTGCTGTTTAGCAGGCCCAGGCTGGGTTTGAACCCACCATCCTCGGTGCATGTGGCCAGCACGGTAACCACTATGCTATGGGCGCTGAGCCAAGATAAATAATATTTTAATGTAGTCTTTTAATCAATCAAAATTAATGCATACATCCATGACAAATAAAATATCAAAATTTTGTTTTGAGGCCAGACACAGTGGCTCATACCTGTAATCCTAGCACTTCGGGAGGCCTAGGTGAGTAGATTGCTTGAGCCCAGGAGTTCATTATATGAGCCCTTGAGCAAGAGTGAGACCCTATCTCTATTAAAGATAGAAAAATTAGCTGGGCATTATGGCAGGTTCCTGTAGTCCCCAGCTACTCGGGAGGCTGAGGCAAGAGGAATGCTCAAGCCCAAGAGTTTGAGATTACTGTGAGCTATGATGCCATGACACTCTATCCAGGGTGACAGAGTGAGACTGTCACTCAAAAGAGACAGTCATACTCTGTCATTCAGGTTAGAGTGCAGTAGTGTCATCATAGCTTATAGCAATCTCAAACTCTTGGGCTCAAGCCACCCTCCTTCCTCAGCCCCCTGAGTATCTGGGGCTTACAGGGACATGCCGCAACTCCCAGCTAGGGGGTCTTGCTCTTGCTCGGGTTGGTCGTCTGGCCTTGTTTGTTTGTTTGTTTGTTTTTGAGACAGAGTCTTACTCTGTCACCCTGGGTAGAGTGCGAGACATCATAGCTAATAGTAACCTCAAATTCTTGGGCTCACGCAATCCTCTTATCTCAGCCTCAGTGCTAGGATTATAGGCATAATAAAGGGATGTTACAAAGTATGCATTATAAGATGCACCAGGAATGAGTATTACTGGTTTTTTTTTTTATTTGTTTGTTTGTTTTTGTAGACACAGAGTTTCACTTTATCACCCTTGGTAGAGTGCCGGGGCGTCACAGCTCACAGCAACCTCCAACTCCTGGGCTTAAGCAATTCTCTTGCTTCAGCCTCCCAGTTCTCTTGTCTCAGCCTGCCACAACGCCCGGCTATTTTTTTGTTGCAGTTTGGCCAGGGCTGGGTTTGAACCCGCCACCCTCAGTATATGGGGCTGGCAGCCTGTTCACTGAGCCACAGGTGCTACCCAAGAATTACTGATTTAAAAGCCAGAATAACTGGGCATAATGACTCATGCCTATAATCCTAGCAGAGATTATAGGAGGCAGAGAAAGGAGGATTGCTTGAGAACCAGAGTTTGAGACCAGTCTGGGGAACACGAGACCCCATTTCTAAAAAAAAAATTCAAGCATGGTGGCATTACATGTAGCCCCAGCTACTCAGGAGACTGAGGCAAGAGAATCTCTTGAGCCTAGGAATTTGTTGCAGTGAGCTATGATCACACCACTGTACTCCAGCTGGGGTGACAGAGTGAGATCCTGTCTCTAAAACAATAAATAAAAATTTAAAAAAATAGCACAGTCATGGTGGCTCATACCTATAATCCTGGCACTCTGGGAGGCTGAGGTAGGAGAATCAGTTGGGCTCAGAAGTTCTAAACCAGCCTAAGCAAGAGTGAGACCCCATCTCTACTAATAATAGAAAAATTAGCCAGGCGTTGTGGTGGGTGCCTGTAGTCCGAGCTACTTGGGAGGCTGAGAAGCAGGAAGATTGCTTGAGGTTGCTGTGAGCTAGGCTGACACCATGGCAATCTAGCCTAGGTGACAGAGAGAGACTCTTGTCAATAAATAAATAAACAAACAACAGTGAATCTCAACTCGGCCATTAACCAGCTGTATGATTTTAGGATAACCTATCTAAGTCTCCTTTTTCTCATCTGTAAAGTTAGTTAATATAAGTAAGTATGGAGACTAGGACCTATACATGCTATGTAAGATCAAAATTAAGGAAGTTAGATTATCTGGTCCAAGAAGGTACAGGCCCTGTCATTTTGTTCCTTGCCACGTTTGCCAAGAGCCCAAGTCTAGCAATGCCTGGCACATAGTAGTTACTCAACAGATTTGAATCAGTGAGGACAACCACAACCTTGTCTGGTCTTTTGCTAATACTAGCATTCAAGCTCTCAGCACACTGTTGTATTTTGAGGAGCTGAGCCCTAGTCTTACTTCTATACTTTGCATCTTTCGCCCCCCAACCTGGAATACTGCATCCATCCTCATGTCTCTGAGCTCTCAAAAGTAGCTGACATTTAAGGTATCCAACTATTATGTACCCATAATAGTTTAAAAATAAAAAAACTTCTTTTTCTTTTGCAGTGTTTGGCCAGGGCTGGGTTTGAACCTACCACCTCTGGCATATGGGGCTGGCATCCTATGCCTTTGAGCCACAGGTGCCACCACCAAAAAAACTTCTTTTTAAAAAGAAGTAGCTAACATCAGTGGAGGCTTGCTCCATGCTGGACTCTATGCTGGGACTTCTCAGGTCTTGAAGCAACCTAAAGAGAGCAGTACAATAAGCTCTGTCTTGTTCATGCCATTGATATTTAGGGATTTTCTATCCCTAAATAGGTAAGTTATATTAGTATCTTCACTTTACAGATGAGTATACTGAGGTCCAGAGAAATGTTAACTGGTCCCCACAGCTCACCTTCCAAAGGAGCAGAGGTTCCTGTCCTCCTGACATGCCACAGAGGTTCCCCAATACCCACACATCTTTTGGAGCTGGCAAGGAAGAGGAAAAAATGAGACAAATGCAATGGGCCAGACTTCTAGGAGGGACAGGTCAAATTTGGGCACAAGCTCAGCTATGCTTACCAGAAGGCAGTGTCTGGAAGAATGCAATGGGGCTCTGCTCACCCCACAAATCCTCTTCTTTCTCCATTCGGCAGCGGCCATATACCTCATAGCCTGTGCCTAGCTCCAAATCCTGGATCTCAATAGGAGCCAGGGGGATGGTCGTAAGTTCTGATTCCAGCTAAGGGAAAGAGACAGAAAAGTAAAGGGACCCATGGCTGAGTTGAAGGTACTTGAATTTATGTATCAACAGAGTAACCAATTGTCACTCTGGGCTTGCTGGGGACCAGTTGTAGAGGGTGGTCTCAGAACATGGATCTTTCCATTTTAAAACTGACACAATCCCAGGCAGAGACAAGTTGGTCATGCTGTGTACCAAGTAGAACAGGAGTTTGTAAGTTCTGTTATTAATATTATCCCCATTTTACAGATGAGTAAACTGAGGCCCAGAGAGGGGCAGTGACTTGCTCAAGGTCACAGAGCTGAGATTTCTCCCCCAGCATTCAGATTCTGCATCTCAGTGTTGCTCTGTTGCATGAATAATCACAATGACAACTACTCTATTCTTTTTTTTTTTTTGAGACAGAACCTCAAGCTGTCACCCTGGGTAGAGTGCTGTGGCATCACAGCTCACAGCAACCTCCAACTCCTGGGCTCAAGCGATTCTCCTGCCTCTGCCTCCCAAGTAGCTGGGACTACAGGCACTTCCCATAATGGCCGGCTATTTTTTTGTTGCAGCCATTATTGTTTGGCGGGTCCAGGCTGGATTCTAACCTGCCAGCTCAGGGGTATGTGGCTGGTGCCTTAGCTGCTTGAGCCACAGACGCCGAGCAGACAACTCTATTCTTGTTTTTTTTTGTAGAGACAGAGTCTCACTTTATCACCCTCGGTAGAGTGCAGTGGAGTCACAGCTCACAGCAACCTCCAACTCCTGGGCTTAGGCGATTCTTCTGCCTCAGCCTCCCAAGTAGCTGGGACTACAGGCGACCACCACAACGCCCAGCTATTTTTTGTTGCAGTTTGGCCAGGGCTGGGTTTGAACCCACTACCCTCAGTATGTGGGGCTGGCGCCCTACTCACTGAGCCACAGGAACCGCCCAACAACTCTATTCTTCATGGTGGTGTTTGGCATCAAAAGCTGCAGGCAAGGAAGTTGGTTTCCCCTCCCCTGTCCCCAGTATCTTTCCTCTTCTGCTGTTTTTTTTTTTTTTTTTGAGACAGAGTTTCACTTATTAACCCTCAGTAGAGTGCATCACAGCTCACAGCAACCTCCAAAACCTTGGGCTTAGGTGGTTCTCCTGCCTCAGCCTCCCGAGTAGCTGGGACTATAGGCACCCACTACAATGCCCAGCTATTTTTTTTCTGTTGCAGTTTGGCCAGGGTTGGGTTTGAACCCACCACCCTCAGCATATGGGGCTGGACCCTACCCACTGAGACACAGGTGCCACCCCCTCTTCTGCTTTTGCTAATAGAATCCAAAACTTGCTGCATTTTAGTTGGGACGATAACTGCCAAGAACAGACTACATTTCCCAGTCTTCCTTGTGGTCAGGTGAGTCCATGTGACTATGTTCCTGGTCAATGGAGTATGAGAGGAAACAATATCTGCAACTTCCTACTGTGCCCTTAGGAGGGTTGTGTGACCTTAGGAAAGTTGCTCTACTTCTCTGAGGTTCAACTTTCTTAACTATAAAATGGAGATTTTTTTTGTTTTTTTGTTTTTTTGAGATAGTGTCTTGCTCTGCTGCCCAGACTAGAATGTAGTGTCTTCATTTTAGCTCACTGCAACCTCAAACTCCTGGGCTCAAGGGATCCTACTGTCTCAGCACCCGCAAGTAGCTGATACTACAGACATGAGATACCATGCCCAGTTAATAGATTATTTGGGGAGGAAAATTTTTAGCTGAACAATAGACTAAATGTACACAGACTCCAGAGACAGGCTTAGAATAAGCCCTTGGGCTAGGTCTCTGATTTGAGAATGATGTCCCAGGCCCTACCTGGGCCAGGGTTGGGAGAAATAGTCCCTGACACTCACCAGGGTCCAGGTCACCTCCTGGCATCTTCGGTAGTAGAATTGGCAGATCAGGACTTTATGAGACGGCCATGTAGGTGGAGTCCACTGGATACTGGCCTCTAGGGGTTCATCCTCTGAAAAGTCCACATCAGGGCCCACCTGGGGAGCATTTGGCTTCACTGGGGAAAAAGAAGGATGGGGTACAGTGAGCTGGGCCCTCCATAAGCACCTACCCCATATGTAATGCCCCACCTTTCTGCCACATTACTTCGGGATTCCAGGTTCACGAAGGTGGGGGGCCAGAGAGGCTGGCCTGCTTTGGTCCCCCAGACAAGGAGTTTGTCAAACACGGTGAACTGCTGCCGAGGAATGGCCACCCAGCTCTGCCCAGCAGGCACTGCCACAGTGTGAGTTTTGTTGGAGTGGCTGCAAAGAGAGAGATGCAAATGGCATGGACCTTGAGTTAGGCTCAGAGCCATATGGTAACAACCCTTGTACTAGTAGAGTGATTGCAGCCTACTCTACTTGGGTTCAAATCCCAGCTCTGCTGCTTCAGAGCTGTGTGAACTTGAGCAAGTGACTTCATTTCTCCGTGCCTCAATTTTCTCACTTACAAAATAAGGCCAATAAAGTACCTGCCAAGGCTGGATACAGTGGTCACACCTGTAATCCTAGCACTCGGGGAAGCCAAATGGGGAGGATCTTTTGAGACCAGGAGTTTGAGACCAGCCTGAGCAAGAGTGAGACCCCATCTCTACTAAAAATAGAAAAAATTAGCCAGTCAGGGTGACTTGAAACTTGAGATGCAGAGGTGGGGACCACTTGAGCCCAGGAGTTTGAGGTTGCAGTGAGTAAACTATGACACTGCCTCACTCTAGCCAGGGTGACAGAGCGAGATGCTGTCTTAAAAAACAACACAATAGGGTGGCGCCTGTGGCTCAAAAGGGTAGGGCACCGGTCCCATATGCTGGAGGTGGTGGGTTGAAACCCAGCCCTG
>NW_003852522.1:642383-644648 GCF_000181295.1 Otolemur garnettii
GCTGAAAGGGCTGAAAAATAGGAGAGGAGAATAAATTAGATAATAAATGGAATGTGTTTAGAACAACATCAGGTGCACATACATGTTACACGAGCACTGGTTATTATGTTTACTGAACACTCACTATATACACGCACAGTAACAACTAGTCAGTCAGCTAATATATACTGTGCGAGGCTGAGGTCCTGTTCTGGAAGCTGCAGCCAGATAAGAACCTACCCTCTGGAGGTGGTGTTCCAGTCAGGGAGACAGATAAGAAACACACAGATATATTTTTGAGACCAAGTCAAGTGGTATAAGCCATACAAGTAACACAAGCAGGGTGAAAGGGATGTAGCTGAAGGGGGTGTGGAGGGACATAAAAGGGATTGTGGAGGGATGGTGCTATTTTAGGGAGAGTGTTAGGAAAATTCTCTTCATTGAGGAGACATTTGAATAAAAGCCTGGCCTGAGCACGGTGGCTCATGCCTATAATTCCAGCACTTTGGGAGGCCAAAGCAGGAGGATCACTTGGGCCCAGGAGTTAGAGACTGGCCTGGGAGACAGAGTAAGACACCATCTCTATTTAAAAATAAATAAAAAAGGGTTGAATAGGGTGGCTCACACCTGTAATCCTAGCAGTCTGAGAGACAGAGGCAGGAGGATCTCTTGTGGTCTATGATGGTCTTATACAAAAGGAGTTTGAGACTAGCCTGAGAAAGACTCCATCTCTACAAAAAATAGAAAAATTAGCCAGGTATGGCAGTGTGCACGTGCCTGTAGTCCCAGCTACTTGGGAGGCTAATGCAAGGAGGATCACTTGAGCCCAGGAGTTCGAAGTTAGTGAGTCACGATGATACTACTATACTCTAGGCTAAGCGACAGAGTAAGGCTCTGTTTCAAAACAAAAACAAAATAACTCCCCTGAACCCCAAGACTTTAAAGCGAGCAAACAAACAAACAAGCTAGGTGCAGTGGCTCACACCTACAATCCCACTACTTTGGGAGGCTGAAGGAGGAGGATAACATGAGGCCATGAGTTCAAGACCAGCCTGGGCAGAATAGCAAGATTTGGTCTCTACCAAAAATAAGAAAAATTAGCTGGGGTATGGTGGCGCATACCACTTGGGAGGCTGAGGCAAGAGGGCCACTTGACTCAGGAGTTTGAAGTTGCAGTGAGCTATGATCATGCCACTTCAATCCAGCCTGGGTGACAGAGTAAGACCCTATCTCTTAAAAACAAACAAACCAAAAGCCAAAAGACCAAGTATTGGTGAGAGTATAGAGAAATTGGTGGTAGGAATGATGCAGCCGACGTGGAAATGCAAATTAAGTCAAAATGAGCTATCATCTCACACCTTTTAGAATGATTTTTTTTTTTTTTTGAGACAAAGTCTCACTTTCTTGCCCCATTAGAGTCCTATGGCATTACAGCTCATAGCAACTTCAAACTCTTGGGCTCAAGCCATCCTCTTGCCTCCTTTGTTGTGCTGGGACTACAGGTGCCCACCACAATACCTGGCTTATCTTTAGAGACAGGGTCTCGCTTTTGTTCAGGCTGGTCTCAAACTCCTGAATTCAGGCAATCCACCTGCTTCCACCTCCCAGAGTGCTGGGATTACAGGCATGAGCCACTGCACCTGGCCCTTAGAACGACTTTTATCAAAAAGACAAAGACAAGCATAGTGTTAGGCAAGGAATGTGGAGAAAAGGGAACCCTTATACACTGTTGAGAGGCATGTAAATTAGTACAGCCATTATGGAAAACAGTAGTGATTTTCCTTAACAAAACTAAAAACAGAACTACCATAGGATCCAGAAGTCCTACTTCCAGGTATTTATCCAAAAGATTTTAAATCAGTTTGTCGAGGAGAAGTCTATACTCCTATGTTTATCGCACCATTACTCTCAATAGCCAAGTTATAAAATCAACCTAAATTCCATCAACAAATGGATGAATAAAGAAAATGTGTCAGGTGTGATGGCTCACATCTATAATCCCACCATTTTGGGAGGCTGAAGTGGAAGGATTGAAAAGGCCAGGAGTTTGAGACCAGCCTGGGCAACACAGTAAGACCTCCACCTCTTAAAAGAAATAGAAAAATTACCTTGATGGAGTAGCAGGGACCTGTAGTCCCAGCTACTCAGGAGGCTGAGGCAGGATTGCTTGAGCCCAGGAGTTCAAGGCTACAGTGATCTGTGATCACAACACCACTGTACTTCCAAGCCTGAGCAGATCCTGTCTCTTAAAAGATGGTGTGTGGGCTCGGCGCCTATAGCTCAACC
>NW_003852522.1:645202-652492 GCF_000181295.1 Otolemur garnettii
GTGTATATATATGTATACACACACACCCCACTGGAATACTATTCAGCCTGAAAAAGGAAATCCTGCATTTGTGACAACATGGATGGAACTGGAGAACATTATGCCAAATTAAGTCCACACAGAAAGACAAATACCACATGTTTCTACTTATATGTGGAATCTAAAACATTAGAACTCATAGATGTAGAGAGCTAGGGGAAGATGATGGTCAAAAGGGTTTAGACCCTCAGATGGGAAAAATGTGGGTTTTCTATTTTTTTTTTCTTTTTTTTTTTTACAGTTTTGGCTTAAGCTAGGCTTGAACCCACCACCTCCAGTATATGGGGCTGGCGTCCTACTCCTTGAGCCACAGGTGCTGCCTCTTTTTTCTTTTTTGAGTTCTTCACAGTATGGTGAAAATAGTTAATATCAGAGTATTGCACATTTCAAAATTGCTAAGAGACAAGCCTATAATCCTAGCACTCTGGGAGGCTGAGGTGGGAGGATAGTTTGAGGTCAGGAGTTGGATACCAGCCTGAGTAAGAGCAAGATCCTGTCTCTACCAAAAATGGAAAAAAAACTAGTTGGGCGTAGTGATGTGGGCCTGTAGTCCCAGCTACTCAGGAGGCTGAGGCATGAAGATTGCCCATGAGTTTGAGGTTGCTGTGAGCTATGATGATGCCACTTCACTGTACCTGGGGCAACAGCGTGAGACCCAATCTCAAAAAAATTTTTTTTTTAATTGCTAGGAGAGTAAATTTCAAATGTCTTCACCACAAAAAATGTTAAGTATTTGAGCTGATGGATGTTAAGCAGCTTGATTTAATTATTCCACATTATATTCATAAATTAGAACATCACTTTGTACCTCACCAATTTATACAATTATAACATGTCAATTTATAATGAAAAAAGGTTAACCATAGAATTACCACATGACCCAGCAATTTCACTCCTGAGTATATACTCAAAGGAACTGAAAACAGGGACTTGAACAAAAAACTTGTACACACATGCTCATAGCAGCACTATGCTGTGAGAACAACCCAAATGTCCATCAACAGATGAATAGATAAACAAATTGTGGTCCATATATATGATGGAACATTAATAGTGGTAAATCAGAATGAAGTTTTGCTACATACTACAACGTGGATGAACCTAGAAAATGTATCCTAAGGGCAGTGCCTGTGGCTCAGTGAGCAGGGTGCTGGCCCAATATACTGAGGGTGGCAGGTTCAAACCCAGCCCAAGCCAAATTGCAACAAAAAAATAGCTGGGCGTTGTCGGGGGCACCTGTATTCCCAGATACTTGGGAGGCTGAGGCAAGAGAGTAGCCTAAGCCCAGGAGCTGGAGGTTGCTGTGAGCAGTGTGACACCTCAGCACTCTACCAAGGACAATAAAGTGAGGTTCTGTCTCTACAAAAAAAAAGAAAGAAAAAAGAAAACGTATGCTGAGTGAAAGAAGCCCAAAAGTCCAAAGATCATATGATTTCATTTACATGAAATGTCAGAATAGGAAAATACATAGGGACAAAAAATAGATGAGTAGTTGCCAGGGACTGGGACTGGGGAGGGGGTAAGGGAGGGAATTGGTACAGGTTTTCTTTTGGGGTGATGAAAATGTTTTGGAATCAGAGATAATGGTTGCACAATGCTGCAAATATGCCAAATACCACTGAATTGTATGCTTTAAATAGTTAATTTTGTTATGTGAATTTTACTTCATTAATAAAACGGGGGGACAGTCTCTGACTCCCTCATCCTGCACCAATTAAAACTAAGGTCTCCAGAGTGGCGCCTGTGGCTCAAAGGAGTAGGGCACCAGCCCCATATACTGGAGGTGGTGGGGTTAAACCCAGCCCCTGCCAAAAATTGCAAAAGAACCCCAAACAAACAAACAAACTAGGGTCTCCTTCTGGAGATGGAGGGTAGTGATGATAGCACCACATGAACGTACTTATGGCCACTGAACTTACACTAAAAATGGTTAAGATTGTAAATTTTATTTGTGTTTTAATCACCATTAAGGAAAAAAACCTAACACACTTATGCTCTGTTCCTAAATTTTGCTGACCTATTTATTGTTTCTTTCCTCACTTAGTATAATTTGAAATTGTAAATTTTCAGGTATGATTCATTATGAAGAAACAGAGACCTCTTCCTTAGCTAAGGGCCAGGCTTTCTGTCTACCTCTTTCACTGTGGCATCCCCAGCACCAGACTAAATGAACTTTCCTCATGCTCAGAGAGATTAAGCTACTTGCCTAAGGTCACACGCAAATTTTTAAAGCCTCACTTTAAGTATTTTATCTTTTCAAGTGTCAACTCATTGAATCCTCAGAATCAACACCAGGGGTAAGTTCCAAGAAACAGAGGTTCAGGGTCACACACCATGGAAATGAAGTAACATAGAATCGAAGGGCTTTAGAATGGATCTTTTCAACCAGAGCAGTCTGGGACTTGGGCGGACCACCTCCAAGGCCTCCAATGCATCTTACTGTACTCACTACTTCAGGCTCTGGAGGTGCAGCGTGGAGGGTGCTCCCAGATCCCCAAGAGGCTCCCACGAGCAGTTCAAGTCGCCCCTGGGTTCAACTCCGTAGCATTGCAGTGGCCCGAGGTTGCCTGGAGAGGGAGGCAAAGGATCTCAGGGAAGGGGGTTAAATCCTCCCAAGCCTCCTGCACACCCCCAAACCTGAACTTCCAGGCAATTCTGACTATTGTGGAGGGCATACCAGTGTCTTTTACGGAAATGCGCGGCAGGAAGAGGGTGCTGGGTACCCCTACCCAGGCTTTGGGCAAAACTCTTCCCCTCCCTCCGCCTCCCGCCACATCCTGTTAACCACCCGAGAACGCCCATGGTTCCCACCGCGCTGCCACCCCTTTGCCAACTCCTTTCGTGGCCTGAGTCCCAGTCCCTGGAGGCGCAGAGTGGCGCCTGGGCCCCTGCCCTGCGTTTCACAAATCTGAGGTTCACCCCACAGGATCTGCATTTCAGGGGTGAGCGCAGGGGCAGAGCATCCGTCACGATCTCACTCCAGAACTCACCCTGCGGACACGTCTGGTGGAATAGCACGAACAGAGGCAGCAGAAATGGCAGTAGCCGAAGACTTGGCAGTGGCCGCAGCCAGAAGAGGGTGACGCGGGCCCCCAGCATAGGGCCCCCTGCGCCCGCCTGGCCCTTCGCTGCCGCGCGGCTCGGCTCCGCCTCCTCCTCTGGGTCTAGTGCTGGAGGCGGCGACTGGAAACTGAGCCACCCCTGCAGGCCGCCTCCGCACCTTGCACTCAGGTCCCCTCCCCTTCCCCGCTACGGAAAGTCCCGGGCGGCGTAATGCTGGGGAGCGGGAGTGAGAGGGCGTCTTGGAGCTTCGGGGGAGATGGGGGTGGCTCCGAGCGCGAGACCGAGTTCTCCTGAATCACCTCCCATCCTCACCACCCCCAGCAACGACACACGTGCACTCTTGCCGAGTTCTGTGGAACTTTTATTACTAGAATTGGGGGAGGTTCTGACGAGCCCACTGCGCCTCCCATCCCAGGTTATCAAAGGAAGCTGGGGAACCTGCCACCACCCTGGGGTCACAGCCTTAGAGTTCTAGCAGGGGAAACCAGGCAGACGGGCTGGGGTCTCAGTATGCCCGGTTGGGGCAGAATAGGGGCAAAATTGTAACAAGAGACTGGGTAGATCAGACAAAGACATGGTTTGGGTTGGGGAGAGGTCAGGAGTAAGGGTCAGGAACAGCCCGATTTGGCCAGGTAGGGAGCACAGCTTGCTCACGACACAGGGTCGGGATAGGCTAGTGAAAGTCTGAATTGGAAGGGGGCAGGGAGACTGTGCCCAAGCACACAGCACCAGGCCTCCGTGACTTGCAGATGAATGAATGTGTGAGGACTGGAAGACAGGTGCCCAGCCAGACACCAGTTGAGCAGATGGTGGGTCTGTAGCATTGCTCCTGGTGTGCACAGCTGCCCAGCTCAGGAATTAGCTAGCAGAGGCTGCTGATTTCACTTTTGCTACATCCCCACTTGCAGCAGTTGCTGGAAAGACCAGCCAGGACATCTCGGCTGCTCCGAAGAGCCACAGGAGTTCCCTGCCAACTGGGTCGGCTCCCATAAAAGGCTTGAGGGGACTTGGTCAGGGCCAGCCACTCTCTAGAGCCCATAGCGTCATCCAGGTGGCCTGCCAGGCTCTCTGCATCGGCGTCTGTATCAGGAAAGGCATCCCCTGCAAAAGATGAAGAGGGTTAGTGCTCAGGTCTCAGCTGGTATCACACCCAGACTCCTGGCTCCTGGCTAGCCCTGCTACTTCTCTGTTTTGTGATATAGCCTCATGGGTCAAAATTTGATTTCATTCAATCCTGTCAATTATGACTCTGTCACTAGCTTTAATGAGCAGATTATTCAATCTTACTGACCTTGACTTTCCTTTCCTGTCATTTACTTTTCCTTACTTTTTTATTTATTGAGGACCTGGCAGTTAAGAGCATGTGTTTGCAAGTCAGGATGATTGAACAGGAATGCAGCCTCTCTGAGGTATACATGAGCAAGTGAATTTATTCTCTGAGCCTTGGTTTCTTTGTCTGAAAAGTATAAAATAATAGTATATAAAGTATATAATATTACCTTCTTAAGATTTATCAGGAGTAGAGGAATTAATAACCAGAAAAATACTTAAAACAATCCCTGGCTCATGATAAGCATTCAAAATAGCATTGATCATTTATTGAACACTTACTGTGTGCTAGACACTGTTTTGTCTGTTCGCTAGATTAACTTCTTTATTCCTCCTAATGACAACCACATGAGGTGGGTCCTATTATTTTTACTTCCATTTCCAGCAGAAACCACTGAGGCATAAGTTGGTAGATAACTTCCACAAGAATACATAGATGTTAATTCGTAGAGCTACTATTTGAACCCAGGCATTGTGTCTTCTGGGTTCACCCTCATATCCACCCATCTTCCTTTTCTTCTGGCTCCTTCTTATGAACTTCTGTTCTTTTGCAAGGCCCCTACTCCTCATAAAACTGGATCTCCTGGCTGGGCACAGTGGCTCACACCTGTAAATCCCAACACTCTGAGAGGCTGAGGCAGGTGGATTGCCTGAGCTCATGAGTTCGAGACCAGCCTGAGCAAAAGTGAGACCCCGTCTCTACTAAAAAATAGAAAAACTGAGGCAAGAGGATCGCTTGAGCCCGCATTGGAGGCTGCTGTGAGCTATGACACCACGGCACTCTGCCTAGGGTGACAGCTTAAGAGTCTGTCTAAACAAAAAATAAAAAAACTAGGTCTCCTGTTCCCCCACTCTCCCCTTTAAGCCTGGACTGAGCCCTCCTGCTCTGCTTAGACATTGCCCTTAACTGTTTTGGTTTAATTATATCACTTACTACATCCTGCAGGATTCAGGGACTGTGATTCCCATTCCAAGATAAAGAGGCAAAGCAACTTGCTGGACAAGGTCACCCACTAGGTGCCAAAATCTGGGCTGTGTATACACCACATCCCTCAACATTACCTACCAGACAGAGTTGGAAAGCACACCAGTTCTTGTGAATGGTGCCCCCCTGGAGTCAAGCAAGGAGCAGCATTGCTTAGCACAGGGCTTGGCACCTAGCAGGTGCTCAGAATACAATACTCAGGATACTGTTCTCTGACTTGTAGCCCCTGTAAATGGCTCTCTCCCCTCACCTCCCATCCCAGCTCTGCAAATTCTGCTAACTCCTAAGCCCTCAACATGGCTTCAAGGTCCACTGGCTGGATATGGTAGGACAGGGACCCTACTCCTCTGGCCTCTTTCCTGCCTTCCTGCCTTCCTGCCTTCCTGCCTTCCTTCCTTTCTTTTTTTGAGACAGGGTTTCAAGCTGTTGCCCTGGGTAGAGTGCTATGGCATCATAGCTCACAGCAACCTTAAACTCTTGGGCATAAGCGATTCTCTTGCCTCAGCCTCCCAAGTAGCTGGAACTACAGGTGCAAAGCCACCATGCTTCCTGGCTATTTTTTGGTTGTAGTTGTCATTGTTGTTTGGCAGGCCCGGGCTGGATTCGAACCCACCAGCTCCTATGTATGTGGCTGGCGCCCTAGCTGCTGAGCTACAAGCCCGAGCCTCTAGCCTCTTTTCTTATCTCTGTCCTTGGATCGTTGGCTCTATCCAGCCATCTGCTCCCTCCCACACACACCCACTCACCAGCCTCACCCATAGCTATCTGGGCCAGGATGTCCGACCGTCTCCATCGAGAGCCCCCACACGTGAAGATCACTGCTCTGATGAATTCACGGCCACAAAGCTTCACTCCATAGGGTGCTGCCCGGGCCTGGGCTACAAGCCAGAGCTCTCCACCCAGCACCCCCACTGCAAGCAGCAAAAGCAGTGTGCACTTGGCCATGCTGGACAGAGTCACAGGAGAGTGGACCACTGTTTCCACTGCCTCCTGGCTCCTCCATTTATACATCATAGTCTCCCCCCGCCCTGCCTGAAAGAAACCAAGTAACCTCTTTTATCTCCCCCAGCAGAAGGAAGGCGGCACAGCCCCCCTACAACCTGACCTTTTCCATTTCTCCATCAAAGTGATAACCTTTCATCAGAGACATAGTGACGTGGTCCAGCTCCACTGTCATTTACAGCAGAGAGAGGTGAGAAGGCCCTGATTCTTTTTTTTTTTTAAGAGACGGAGTCTCACTTTGTTGCCCTCAGTAGAGTGCCATGGCGTTGCAGCTCACAGCAACCTCCAGTTCTTGGGGTTAGGCGATTTTTTTGCTCGGATTCCCCCCGAGTAGCTGGGACTATAGGCGCCAGCCACCTCGCCCGGCTATTTTCATTTTGTTGTTGCAGTTTGGCCACGGCTGGATTCGAACCTGCCACCCTTGATATATGGGGCTGGTGCCATATATCAAGCCACAGGCATCGCCCAAGAAGCCCTTGATTCTTAATGTTCCCACTAGGCAGGGCTAGAGGACACAGCTAGACCCTTATAGGGCCAGGAAGCTGGACCTCTTCTAAGACAATGACAACAACAACAGTAATAATGAATATTTATGCGTTTATGAGATATGGGATATGCACAGCTCCAAGCATTTTTTATCTGTGTAATATACTCAATCTCTCTAGCAATCCATGATAACAGTTCTCAAATGTGAGCAGGTCTCAAAACCTTCTGGAGGACTTGTTAAAACACATATTTAAAAGTTGGGAGTGGTGGCTGATGTCTGTAAATACTAGTTTGGGGAGGCCAAGGCAGGGGGGAAATCACTTGAGGCTAGGACCAGCCTGAGCAACGTAGCAAGATCCAGTCTCTATGAAAAATGTAAAATTTTT
>NW_003852522.1:652774-656963 GCF_000181295.1 Otolemur garnettii
AAAAAAAAAGAAAGAAAAATGTAAAAATTAACTGGTGTGGCAACAACTATAGTTCCAGCTACTTAGGAGGCTGAGGCAGGAAGATCACTTGAATCCAGGAGTTTGAGGCTATAGTGAGCTATGATGGTGCCACTGCACTGCAGCCTGGTGACAGAGCAAAATCACTGGCTTCTTTGCCTCTTTGTCTACTCTTGCCTATTTGCCCACTTGCCCACTTGCCCTCTTTCCCTGGCAATGAAGCCCTGGTCACTGTCTAAGGCAAATGTATCTTGCTCTGTAACCTATATCTTGCTCTTACTTTGTAAACCTACCTTTCTCTTAAATAAAGTTTGTTTCATGCTTGCCTTAAAGAAAAAAAAAAGACATCACTGAGTTTCAACTGCAGTAGAATCAACTGGTATGGAATGGGCTATGAGAATCTACATTTCCAAAAGTTTCAAAGTCCAGGCACGGTGGCTCATGCCTGTAATCCTCCTCTGGGAGGCCGAAGTGGGTGGATCGTCTAAGCTCAAAACCAGCTTGAGCCAGGGTGAGACCTCATCTCTAAAAATAGCTGAGTGTTGTGGTGGGTGCCTGTACTTCCAGCTACTTGGGAGGCTGAGGCAAGAAAATCGCCTAAGCCCTAGAGTTTGAGGTTGCTGTGAGCTGTGACACCATGGCACTGTACCAGGGGAAAAAAAATAAGACTCTGTCTCAAAACAAAAACAAAAGTTTCCACTGCCTCTGGTCCAGAAACCAGACTTTTGAGAACCACTGGGCTATGAGGTCAGGACTAAGATTATCCCTAAATTACAGATGAAGAAACTGAGGCACAGAGAAATTTGTAAGATAGCTGGGGATCGTGGCTCATGAATGTAATTCTAGAACTCTGGGAGCCGAGGCGAGTGGATTGCTTGAGCTCAGGAGTTCCACACCAGCTTAAACAAGAGCAAGTTAAAAATGTAGCCGGGCATTGTGGCAGGCACCTGTAGTCCCCGCTACCCAGGAGGCTGAGGCAAAAGGATGACTTAAGCCAAAGAGTTTGAAGTTGCTGTGAACTATGACACCATGGCATTCTACCCAGGGTGAAACTTTGTCTCAAATAAATAAATGAATAAATAAAGCAAGTATCTCATTAAAATCGTATAGATGGAGGAGCGATGATGTGCTGGGAAATGTTTAGCAGTGGTCTCTCTAGCCCTGATTTGTAGTGGTTGTTGATTTCTGGCCAATTTCAAGATGTCAAAGCCATGTCCCCAAATTCCTGAAAAGTTAACAATTAGTGTCATAGAAGAGTGTGAACTGGTTTCAGTACACCACCGAAATGTGAAAAAAGCACATGTGCAATTTAAAGAATTGTAAACAGGACGCATGTAATCATTACTCAGGTTTGGAAACAGAATGGTATTAACATCACAGATGGTCCCCCACCCCATTTCCTCCCTGGGCACAATCTCTCATTTCCTTCTAAGGTAGCTATCATGTGACTTTTGTTGTTGTTGCAATTTTTGACCAGGCCTGGGTTTGAACCGCCACCTCGGGCATATGGGGCCAGGGCCCTACTCCTTGAGCCACAGGCACTGCCCTATCATGTGACTTTTAAAAAATTTTTTTTGAGACAGAGTCTCGTTCTGACACCCTGGCTGGAGTGCAAAGGCATCATCATAGCTCACTGCAGCCTCAGACTTCTGGGCTCAAGTGATCCTCTTGCCTCAGCATCCCAAGTAGCTGGAACTGCAGGTGCAAAGCCACCATGCTTGGCTGATTTTTCTATTTTTAGTAGAGATGGTGTCTCACTATGTTGCCCAACTGGTCTTAAACTCCTGAGCTCAAGCAATCCCCCTGCATCAGCCTCTCAAAGTCCTGGGACTGAACCTGGCCAACTTATGCCATTATCATTTCTTTGCTTTCCATTAATAGTTTTTTTCTTTTCTCTATCTCTTTTCTCCATTAATAGTTTTAACACCAAGATGTACATCTCTGACACAGACAGTTGAGTATATTTCATTCTGTTTTGCATTTTAGTAAATTGCATTGATTTTTACCTGAGCATGAAACACACAGAGAGAAAATTCATCCAGTGGACACCGGGAAGAATTTTCCCAAACCGAGAACACTTCTGTAACCACTACCCAGGTCCAGAAATAGAACATTCCCATCTCTACTCAGGGCTGAGGAATTAAGTTCCACCTTCTGAGGAGAAAAGGAGTATGAAAGAATTTGTGAACATGTGGTAAAACATCCACACTCATTGATAAATACTTTGGGTGAGACACTTTGAGACTGTGCAAATATCCTATTTCTCTTTAAAGTTTCACCTATTAATGTTAGCATTTATTGGTGAATCTTGTGTAGAAGTTATAACTATGGTGTTTACATCACAATAAATATCCATGTGCCTCTTATTTTCTATATTTACTATATATATTTTTTCAGGTAGGATCTCATTCTGTTGCCCAGGCTGGAGTATAGTGGTATGAACATAGCTCACTGCAACCTTGAACTTCTGGGGTCAAGTGGTCCTCATGCTTTGGCATCCCAAAGTGCTAGAATTATAGGCATGAGTCATCAAGCCTAGCCAACTTTTTTTTTTTTCTTTTTGAGAGAAGAGTCTCACTCTGTTGCCCTAGGTAGAGTGCCTTGGCCTCCCAGAGTGCTGAGATTATAGGCAAGAACCGCCATGCCTGGCCTGGGCCAACCATTTTTTTTTTTTTTTTTTGAGACAGAGCCTCAAGCTGTCCCCCTGGGCAGAGTGCCATGGCATTACAGCTCACAGCAACCTCCAACTCCTGGGCTCAAGCGAGTCTCCTGCCTCTGCCTCCCAAGTAGCTGGGACCCCAGGCGCCTGCCACAACGCCCGGCTATTTTTTGGTTGCAGCCGTCATTATTGTTTGGCGGGTCCGGGCTGGGGATTTGAACCCGCCACCTTAGGTGTACGTGGCTGGTGCCTTAGCCGGTTGAGCTATAGGCGCCGAGCCGGCCAACCATTTTGATATCACATGTATAAATGTGTTCATAACAGCACTATTCACAGTAGCCAAAAGATGAAAAAAAAAAACAAATGTCCATCCACAGGTGAATAAACACAATGTGGCATATTTACACAATGGAATATTATTCAGACATAAAAATGAATAAAGTCTTGATCTATGCTACGTGTATGAGCCTGAAAAACATGATGCTTAGTGAAAAGAGCCCACACACATAAGATCATACATTGTGACCAGGTAGGGTGGCTCATGCCTATAATCCTAGCACTCTGAGGCAGGTGGATTGCCTGAGCTCAGGAGTTGAGACCAGCCTGAGCAAGAACAAGACACTGTCTCTACTAAAAAAAGGGAAAAACTGGCCAAGTGTGATGGTGCTGTAGTCTCAGCTACTTAGGAGGCTGAGGCAAGAGGATCACTTGAGCCCAAGAGTTTGAGGTTACTGTAAGCTATGATTCCACAGCACTCTTACTAAAGGTGACAGAGTGAGACTCTGTCTCAAAACAGAAACAAAAACAAACAAAAAACACAGACCTACAGGGTGGTGCCTGTGGCTCAAAAGGGTAGGGTACCAGCCCCATATGCCAGAGGTGGTGGGTTCGAACCCAGCCCTGGCCAAAAACTGCAAAAAACAAAAACAAAAAAACCCACAGACCTACATATTGTACTGTTCTTTTTTTTTTGAGACAGAGTCTCAAGCTGTTGCCCTGGGTAGAGTACCTTGGCATCATAGCTCACAGGAACCTCAAACTCTTGGGCTTAAGCTATCCCATCCTCTTGTGTCAGTTTTTCTATTTTAGTAGAGACAGAGTCTTGCTTTTGCTCCAGCTGGTCTCAAACTCATGAGCTCAAGCAATCCACCTGCCTTGGCCTCCCAGATTGGTAGGATTATAGGCCTGAGCCATCGCGCTTGGTCTACTGTTCTATTTATATGACATATCCAGAACTGGTAAATCCATAGAGACAGAAATCAGGAGCTTAGGGGGAAGGAATAGCAGAGTGACTGCTTAATTGGCATGTATCTCTTTTGGGGTGATGAAAATGTTTTGGAACTAGATAGAGGTGATGGTGGCACAACATGGTGGATGTGCTAAATGCAATGAATTGTGTATTTTAAAATGGCTAATTTTATGCTATGTCAATTTCATCTCCACTTAAAACCACAGCAAGGGATCTGGTAATGGGCAGGCTTTGGTTTGAATTCCAGCTGCGCTTTTTTTTTT